>NC_048306.1:83844670-83907815 GCF_013100865.1 Trachemys scripta elegans
GGGGGGCGCCTCAGGGCGGAGGGTAGGGGGAGTGGGGAGCTGATGCAGGGGGGCGCCTCAGGGCGGAGGGTAGGGGGAGTGGGGAGCTGATGCAGGGGGGCGCCTCAGGGCGGAGGGTAGGGGGAGTGGGGAGCTGACGCAGGGGGGGCGCCTCAAGGCGGAGGGTAGGGGGAGTGGGGAGTTGCCACGGGGGGCGGGGGCGCCTCAGGGCGGGGGGAGGGCGGGGAGCTGCTGCAGGGCTCGGGGAGGGCGCAAGGTGGAAGTTTCGCCTAGGGCGCGAAACACCCTTGCACCAGCCCTGTGGTTATCCTAAAACCTGCCTCTGTCACTACTGAAATACTTGAAGCCCTATTCTCCTGCATTTTGAAACTCCCTGCCAACTTACATAGATAGAAGACCTGAGAAAGCATTCAGTTTACACATGGAAAGAAAACCAGGATTTAGGCAGAAACATATTCCCTTTACATAGCTTTGTGTCTGTAGTTGTAACATGCTGATTTCGCTCTGCTGTAGTCATCACTGCAATACAATAAACGCTGTAACCTGATTTTGCAGGACGCACTGTGCTCTGTTCACTTCAGATACCTAAAATAAATGCTGATGTAGATGAATTCTGTTACCCTCGTTTTGATAGTCATCCCTTTTTGACCCGAGTCAAAATGTAGGGATCCTGGGGATATCCCAGGTAGGATTAGAAATTGATGATGGAGTCTGGAATTTTCTTTGATGCAATCTTGTTTATTTACAAGAAATATACAAAGTCCTGGCTCTCTGAATGCAAAAGGAACCCAGGCAAATGATGCAGTTTCTTAGCAGATCTCAGCTTCTTTTCAGCCAGCACCTCCAACCCAGTAACTCTCTCTAAGGCTTGGTCTACACTACCCCCCCCAATTCGAACTAAGGTACGCAACTTCAGCTACGTGAATAACGTAGCTGAAGTCGAAGTACCTTAGTTCGAACTTACCTTGGTCCACACGCGGCAGGCAGGCTCCCCCGTCGACTCCGCAGTACTCCTCTCGCCGAGCTGGAGTACCGCAGTCGACGGCAAGCACTTCCGGGTTCGACTTATCGCGTCCAGACTAGACGCGATAAGTCGAACCCAGAACTTCGATTTCCAGCCGTCGAACTAGCTGGTAAGTGTAGCCAAGGCCTAAGTTTCTTTCAGGTCCCTGAGAGCTTATAGGATTTTGCTCGGATTTCTTCAGGCTGCCTCTAACTCCCTCTGGTTCAGTCTTCTGCCTCTCACATAACCCCCTTCCCCATCACAATAACCAGTGGAACCTCCACCCAACTGGGTGGACCCTTAGCTGTCCCTTACAACTATCTTTAGTGAAGGGCATGTTCACACATCACTTTTAATAAGGTTTTACTCAGCTCATAACTATACTTCCTACATATTATATGTTTCCTCACAATTATATACTGTAGCTCTTCTGACAATGGCAGCTAGTTATCTTTTATGCATATTTTTAGCTAGTGCTTTCCTCAAGTATACATTTTATACTGCCTTCTTATAGCTTTTAGCTCTGGCAAAATCCTGTTACATTGAGTCGGGTGGAGGGGGACAAGCTTGTCTTGATGATGTACACATGGAGAGCTTTTGGTAATGGATTACAATTGGAGATATAAACATGTCACTTATTATTATTATTATTTGTGGTCTGGGGCTAGATTAAAACATAGAAGGGTGGTTTCCTCATTGAAGTTGGATTGAATGTCTCCTGGGTTTGCAAAACCAATACATAAAATGTTTCCGTCAGCCAGTCTTTTCAACAAGCCTGCAAGTCTGGCAAGTCAAGTGATCTTGATGAGTTGGCAGGTTTTCCTGAAGCAAGGGTGGGTAGCTGTGGGCTCAGATAGCTGTAATATCAATATGTTCAGTGCAATTGTGTTGGAGCTCAAAATACGATTATAGTGGCACTTACCACGGTTGTTCTAGCTATGGGTTGCCTGGCATCAGGAACATAAGAAATTATAGGCATAGAAGAAAATTGGGGGGAGATTGTTCAAGTCACAAATGAAAGTTGGATGCACAACTACCATTGACTTTCAATAAGAGTTAGGCACCTAACTGCCATTTTTTGCACATGTAAATATTCCCCTATGTAGTAGTCAGCAGATATACTCAGATCAGAATGACTTAAATCAGTGGTTCCCAAACTTGTTCCGCCACTTGGTGCGGGCCGAGGGACATTCTGGCTGCCGCTTCCAGCAGCTCCCATTGGCCTGGACCAGCGAACTGCGGCCAGTGGGAGCCGCGATCAGCCGAACCTCCGGACGCAGCAGGTAAACATACCGGCCTAGACCGCCAGGGGCTTTCCCTGCACAAGCGGTGGAACAAGTTTGGGAACCACTGACTTAAATCATACAACAGTCACACACTAGTAACTTTGCTTACAGCGTATTACCTTGCAACCAACTTTTTTTGGTTCATAAAAGGGATCTCCAGACAGCAGCTAATATCTCATATCTAAATGTTGCAATAGCTAGACAAATTTGGGGCCCCGATATGAAGCTGAATCTGTGTGGTGGACCCTTGAGCCTGATTCTGATTGGAAGATCAAGGCTTAGGTGAGTTAAGGATGAAAAGAAAGCAGAAACATTTTCAGAAAGATTTTTTTAAATTATTTTTTAATCTTCTGTAGTTATATGACAAATTTAAAGAATGGGCCATCTCTACACTAAAATGACTTTCTTTCTGAAGGAGAACACGGGAATTCTTTGAAAAGACTAGCTGTCTTATCTTTTTCTTTTCTATTTATACTGGCTAAAATTCTCTACAGATTTTTTCATTCATTCTGGCAAGTACCCTTGCTGCCTCTTGTCTGAGGAGCAAGTGTGTTTAGGAAATATAAATGTAAGGGTGACCCAGTACCCAAAAATCTGATCTTTGGGAGTTTTGAATTAAGAAGATATAAAGTTGCAGCACTTGAGAATGTGTCTGATCTATTGCAGAAAAATCTGAACCTGTTATATCTGTGAAGGTTTATTATTTTACCAAATGATTAAAAATGTCCTGCCAGCCATTATGAAGATGTCTTAAACTAATAAACTAAAAACTCTATTTTTTCACTCAAAGCACAAAACTGACAAAATCAACTTGGGGGAATAGAGGAAGGAGGGAATTTGAATTATGTTAGAAAATATTTGCCTATGAAGAAACCTTGTATGCCAAGTTTTAGTCCAGAGCAAAGGTTGTGGCCAAATATGACCCTGTGGAAAATATTTCTTATGATGATAGTGTTGGCAAATGGACTTTCTAAAGCACTGAGCATTGGCTTAACTCTGCTCTTTAAATTTTACTATTCACTTCAATGGAAGCAGAGTTAGGCCAATACTGAGCACTTCTGAAAGTCTCAGGTTAGGACACTAAAAAAGTTCTGGCCCTTCTAGTTTGAGACAGTTCATGCTCAATATTCTCTATTTAGTACTTTTAAATCCTTGATAGTCCCAGTTCATTGGTTACTGTCCCTATGACCTCAATCCGGCAGTCAAATCTGTATGACAGATGCCCAGACAGATCTCAAGTGACTTCAGGGGGATTCTTCATGGGGCATAGGCACAGAGCAAACAGGATGCAGTTTTGATGGATAAAACTATATAGTGACCATGAATATTTCTCAAGTACTTCTTGCACAAATATTTTACAACATTCTGAAAGATCTTGCATTGTGTATGAAATATAGCTGTCATTTTTAATTATGTAAAAAAGAATCTTCAGCAGGAAAATGGTTTTTTAAAGATTTAATTAAGAGGGTTTTGTACAAAAATAGTTTGAGAAATTAAGAAAGGTATCTAATTCTACAATGTATTGTTAATGGAAATTGTAAAGGTGTTTAAATTTATTCAATGTAATTGGGAGACAGGGTTGTTTTTTTTTAAATTGTATCTGTATGGATTGATGTTTCTTGTATAAAATAAGAGACTTAAAATTATCCATTGTACATTTTAGATTTTTGAAAACTTGCAAGTATAGTGGGGTTTTTCTGCTTATATAAATAGCATTAAATATATAAATTCATTAAATTGTCATTTATGAATTAATACAATAAAATAGCCTTCTGGCTGATATTCTCATGTTTTCCAACATTAGTAATCTATTTTTGTATTTCCTCTGCTGTTTATTGATCACAGCATGCATTTTGTATGAATGAGTTTTCATCTTAGTTTTAAAAGTGGTCTTGAATTTTTGGGAAGTTTCAGCATAGATATAATTGTAGATACTTTTGTATCAGGTTAGTACAGTCCAACAAAGTAAAACAAAGATTAATATAATCTTAAGGGCCATATCCCCTTTGCCTTACTTACCTTACATGAGTAGCTAACTGGTTTTCAGTGGGACAACTAACATACAAAAAGCAAGATTTGATCCTATCAGTGTAAAATGGCATCCAAAGTGGTTAGTAATACAGTTTGTATGCGGCTTTAGCCCTCCAGTTTGCCCTTCCTGCACTCTTCTTACTCTTTTGGGGGCCTGCGGTCTTTCCTTGAGGACCCTGACTATGTTAAGGAAATTTGCACTGGTGCAACTGCACTGAGGTGGTTGCACTGTTATAAACTCCTAACAAAGTAGTTACCCTGGTGGAGTAGTTACACCAGTACATATTCTGTAAATGTAGACAGGACGCAGGTCTCTGGCTTTGTCTAGTGGCCTCCTCAGCTTGCCTTGCTTTGTCCACCCACACTGCCCAGGGAGGCCCTGACTGATATGTTGGAGTCAGTGCTACTAAATGTTTAACAATGAAAATAAGGGTTACAAAACTGGGCTACAACATACGAATATAGACTTTGATCCTGCTCCCAATGATGCCAAATGAGATAAGCCTTATAATGGAATTGACTTTTAAAAAATCTGTGGAAGAAAATCTAAATTACAGAGCAGTACAAATCAGTGTGGTGAAGTGCTTCTGTTTTCCTGACCCCTAGAGCAGAGGGTGATTATTCACACTCCTCAGCAAGAGGCTAAGGAGCATAACCTGTCAGATTCCCTTTGTTTTTTATTTTACAAGGAGACTTTTGAGTAATTTAGCTCCTAAATTTACCTCTGTTAAACAGCTGTGTTCCTTTGCTGAAGGAGTGTCCTCTAAATTTCAAATCCCTTTCCCCCTCATTTTTACCACACTGTCAATGAGAAATATAACTCACCTGGGGTGTTCTCAGCTCCTACAACGTGTGAGCCTTCTCGTGTGTAGCTGCACGCTGGCCAACAGAAAAATTAATTAGCTAACACACACTATTCCCCAAGTGCGCTGATATCTGAAAAGTCCCTTTGTTATAACTGAATGAAGATACTAGTAGAGGTGTTGAACCATAAAGCTATTTCTCTAAGACCTCACAAGAGTTGCTGCTTTCCTGCACTGTGCCCTCTCCAGTCTCACAGGCCAATCAGTATTTCTAATACATTTCTAGAGTGGATTATTCTGTAGTGTCTCGCATATTTAAACTGTGAAATTTATGCTTCAGTTTCAAGCTGTGAAGAAGAAAGAGCAGTTGAGCAGGAGAGTCAGAAGTGAGCAGCAGAGAAGAGGAAAACTGTGTAGGGACGAAGCTACAGGAGGAAAGATTGTGAAAGCTTTGGAGGTTGTGGTGCCCCAATACCAGGGTCTATTTTGCAATCAAACTATGATCAAGGACGCTTACAGGAGCAGGAGCAAAGGCAGTGGTGAGCTGAAGCAGCACTGAGGTAAGCAGAGTTTGTGGCAATTTTTGAGTGCAACAATATTCATGATATGACCACAGTACTATTGTTGTTTGTATTGCAGTAGCACTGAAGGGCCCTGAGAAAGGACTAGGACTTCGCTGTGCTGGATGTTGTACAAACAGCAACAAAAAGTGTGTCCCTGCCCCAAAGAGTTTATAATCTAGGTCTCATTGCCAGCATTATGTTCCTTCTGTGGATGCTGCTGAAGTGTTACCAGCACTGAGCACTTAGAGAGCACACCTGCGCTCTATCTCACTGTATAGGTGCTTGCTCAGGGGTAGTTACCAACATCATCCTTTGCACTGAAAGTGGTGGCCTGAAGTAGCTGCCATGCCATAAAATTAGCAGTTGTTGATTGGGTGTGGGAGGTATTAATTTGAACTGGCTTTTTAATGGCAGTTTTAAAGCAGGCAGGGATTAAATTCCCTATCTGCTCCTATACATAGGTCTCTGCTTTATCTCTGTCATGTTAAGGAGGGAGGGATAGCTCAGTGGTTTGAGCATTGGCCTGCTAAACCCAGGGTTGTGAGTTCAATTCTTGAGGGGGCCACTTGGGGATCTGGGGCAAAATCAGTACTTGGTCCTGCTAGTGAAGGCAGGGGGCTGGACTCAATGACCTTTCAAGGTCCCTTCCAGTTCTAGGAGATAG
Source organism: Trachemys scripta elegans (assembly GCF_013100865.1). Lineage (NCBI taxonomy): Eukaryota > Metazoa > Chordata > Testudines > Emydidae > Trachemys > Trachemys scripta. The sequence continues at coordinate 83,851,021 of NC_048306.1, forward strand.
GATATCTCCATTAATTAATTTATTTAACAAGTCTTGGTAACTACCCTTCCACACACACCAATATGGAGTAGCAGAGGCGCAGTAAGGGAAGGGAGCAGGGGCATGTTCCCTATGTAGTATGTCATATGCTCAGTGATGATAAGAAGAAAGGGTAAGGATCTCATAAACAGAACTGTAGGGCTCATCCAGAGAGCCAGTATTATGATCCTGCCATGATTACAGGCAGGGATCCTGTTTTCCTACTAGATATATTTGTACGGTACCAGGCACAATGGGACTTTGATCAAGTTTTGCACATTTGAGCCTTATAATATAAATCAGTTACTTTCAAGGTGTTCGGCTAATGTACGGATCAGCTTATTCATGACTCTGTGTGTGTGTAGTTCACTAGATTGGAGACAATAGTTATATAATAACTAAATCAATGTATTATTTATATATACTGTCACCGTTATGGGGCTAGCTGCATCTTTGCTCCCCTTTTTGGTCTTTCTGAGAACATCCACTTCAGGACTTAGGCCGCTAGCCCTTCCCTGCTCTGGTGTGGAACCTTGAAATTCTCCTACTCTTAAACCAAAGCCAGGGTCAAACTACTCTATGTATGCCAACCATTCACCATCATGCAGGACCAACTGGGCTCCGGGCACCTGTTTCCTCCCATTGGGGACAAAATGACCAGTGACTGAATATCCCCCCAAAAATGAGGAGTCCTAGAGACTGACAAATTTATTTGGGCATAAGCTTTCATGGGCTAGAACCCACTTCATCAGATGTATGAAGGGAAAAATACAGGAGCAGGTATAAATACATAAAAGGATGGGGGTTGCTTTACCAAGTGTTAGGTCAGTCTAACGAGATAAATCAATTAACAGCAGGATACCAAGGGAGGAAAAATAACTTTTGAAGTGGTAAGAGAGTGGCCCATTACAGACAGTTGACAAGAAGGTGTACGTAACAGACAGCCATGTTCTTGAAAGGAAACAAGCAGATTTATTTGGAGTTAGGAACAAAGCCCCTCTCCCTAGTGTCTTTGTTCTCCTGGATGCTTCGGGTGGGCTTTGTCCCCAGGTCAAACCAGTTCTGTCAGCTGTCTGGGGGACTGGGACAAAGTAATCTGAGCTAATCATTCTGCATTGTTTCTTAATGACCTTTAAGTGGAAGCTGTTAGGTCACCTTCTTGAGCCATCTCCTCCTTCCTGCCTGCAATGTCTCAGATGGGGAAACAATCACAAAATCTTATACTGAAACAGCATACCAGTGGCAGACCAAGATATAGTATTAACAATTACCAAATAGCACTCCCATATTTGTCACAGTTACATATGACAAAAACAAAACCCATGTTTGTTGTAACTTTGTCTTCCCCTTGCTCATTGTCTGTCATTGCTTCTTGTTGTTTAATGCACAGCTTAGATGATAAGATCATCATTGCAGGGGCCATATCTTTCATTGCCTACAAAATATCATGCAGACTTGAGGAGGTAAATAAATAATATGACTGGTTATGCTAGTCTCCAATAAACAAGGCAACCAAAATATATTTCTATGAAACATTTTTGTAGTACCTCCACTTTAAGACACTGGGGGGCAAATCAATGTCTGCACAATGGAAAAACAACACTGCGGTAGGGAAATAATGCCATTTTCAACCTTCTAACAGAAAATATTGAACAACACAAAGTAAAAAAAAAAAAAAATTAAAACAATAAAAATGTCCTTTGCTGAATCCCTTTAAACTAATAAAATCTACAATCCATTAATCGCTCTTGGTGCCTATAAATCTCCACAATTTCCACTTTGCTTAAATCTTAAACTTTCCAAATTAACTTAAATTGGAAAATCTGTTTGCTTGCTTTGCTTTATGCTTCTGCTAGCTCAGCATTACATGCTCTTGTTTTTCAGTTACAAACTCTAAGCTTTGTAGAGCAGAAGCATGGCAGTTCTCTCACTACTAAGCCAAATGTTAAGTTCACATTTCTTCTCTTCGCATGCTCACTCCTTGTGTGTTGCTATTAACTACCAGAAAATTCTTTCCAAAAGTGAGCTCGAGTGATAGACAGTGTACAATGCTCCATGACCAGAAGAAGAACTCCGTGTAAGCTCAAAAGCTTGCCTCTCTCACCAACAGAAGTTGGTCCAATAAAAGATATTTCAGTACCTCACCCACCTTGCCTCTCTGATATCCTGGGACTGACATGGCTACAGCAACACAGCATATGATCCTCCAAGACAGTTTGATCCATAACTGATTTTCATATTAATGGTCCTGAGACTGAATACATATTGAGATTCAAGTGCTCCTTTTTTTTTCATTTAAATGAAGAGGCCATGAATTTGCTTTTTGAATATGGAGATCTGTAAGAAAAACCTGTAGTTGTCCCTACCTCCTTTCTTACCAGCCAGGACAATTTCAATCAATACTATAAAAACAACAAGGAGTCCAGTGGCACCTTAAAGACTAACAGATTTATTTGGGCATAAGCTTTCGTGGGCAAAAAACCACTTCTTCAGACGCATGGAGTGAAAATTACAGAGGCAGGCATTATATAATGACTCATGAACAGAACGGAGTTACCTCCCAAGTGGAGAACCAATGCTGACAGGGCCAATTCGATCAGGGTGGATGTAGTCCATTCCCAATAATAGATGAGGAGGTGTCAATTCCAGGAGAAGCAAAGCTGCTTTTGTAATAAGCCAGCCAGTCCCTATTCAAGCCCAAGTTAATGGTGTTAAATTTGGAAATGAATTTTAGTTCTACTGTTTCTCTTTGAAGTCTGTTTCTGAAGTTTTTTTGTTCAAGTATAGCTACTTTTAAATCTGTTATAGAATGTCCAGGAAGATTGAAGAGTTCTCCTACTGGCTTTTGTATGTTACCATTCCTGATGTCCAATTTGTGTCCATTTATTCTTTTACGTAGGGACTGTCTGGTTTGGCCAATGTACCTGGCAGAGGGGCATTGCTGGCACATGATGGCATATATAACATTAGTAGACGTGCAGGTGAATGAGCCCCTGATGGTTTGGCTGATGTGGTTGGGTCCTCTGATGGTGTCACTAGAGTAGATATGGGGACAGAGTAGGCAAGGAGGATTGGTTTCTGGGTTAGTGTTTTTGTTTTGTGGTGTGTAGTTGCTGGTGAGTATTTGGTTCCCAAGGTCTGTGAGAGTGAGGGATCATCCTTCAGGATAGGTTGTAGATCCTTGATGATGCACTGGAGACATTTTAGTTGGGGGCTGTAGGTGATGGCTAGTGGCATTCTATTACTTTCTTTGTTGGGCCTGTCCTGTAGGAGGTGATTTCTGGGTACCCATCTCGCTCGGTCAATCTGTTTCCTCACTTCCCCAGGTGGGTATTGTAGTTTTAGGAAAGTTTGACAAAGATCTTGTAGGTATTTGTCTGGGGGATTGGAGCAAATTCGGTTGTATCTTAGGGCTCGGCTGTAGACAATGGATCGTGTGATGTGTCCTGGTTGGAAGCTGGAGGCATGCAGATAAGAATAGTGGTCAGTACGTTTCCGGTATAGGGTGGTGTTTATGTGACCATCACTTATTTGCACTGTAGTGTCCAGGAAGTGGCTCTGTGTGGACTGGTCCAGGCTGAGGTTGATGGTGGGGTGGAAATTGTTGAAATCCAGGTGGAATTCTTCAAGGGCCTCCTTCCCGTGGGTCCATATGATGAAGATGTCATCAATGTAGCACAAGCAGAGGAAGGGTGCTAGGGGACGAAAGCTGAGAAAGCGTTGTTCTAAGTCAGCCATAAAAAATGTTGGCATACTGTGGGGCCATGCGGGTACCCATAGCAGTGCCACTGACTTGAAGGTATAAGTTGTCCCCAAATCTGAAATGGTTGTGGGTGAGGACAAAGTCACAAAGCTCAGCCACCAGGTGTGCTGTGGCCTCATCAGGGATACTGTTCTTGACAGCTTGTAGTCCATCCTCATGTGGAATATTGGTGTAAAGAGCTTCTACATCCATGGTGGCCAGGACGGTGTTTTCAGGAAGATCACCAATGCATTGTAGTTTCCTCAGGAAGTCAGTGGTGTCTCGAAGATAGCTAGGAGTACTGGTAGCGTAGCGTCTGAAGAGAGAGTCCAAATAGCCAGATAACCCTGCTGTAAGACTGCCAATGCCTGAGATGATGGGATCCAGGGTTTCCAGGTTTATGGACTTGGGTAGCAGATAGAATACCCCTGGTTGGGGCTCTGGGGGTGTGTCTGTGTAGATTTGTTCCCATGCTGTAGCAAGGAGTTTCTTGAGCAGATGGTGTAGTTTCTTTTGGTACTCCTCAGTGGGATCAGAGGATAGTGGCCTGTAGAATGTGGTGTTGGAGAGTTGCCTGGAAGCCTCCTGTTCATAATCCGACCTGTTCATTATGACTACAGCACCTTCTTTGTCAGCCCCTTTGATTATAATGTCAGAGTTGTTTCTGAGGCTGTGGATGGTGTTGTGTTTCTGTGAAATCAATACTATGAAATAATAACAGTGCTTCCACCATCTGTGAATTCTTAAGGAGCTTGTTTACAATGGTTAATATGAATTTTTATACGTTATCTGCTTATCTTCAGAATCAAACTATTCTGCCATAGTACATTTTCACTAGGGATACATGATGGAAAACATTAAAATAAAAAGTATCTTGCAATTCTCTAGCCAATAAAATTGCTTCCTATTATTCTGTAAATAAATCCCTCAAGAAAGCTGAACTAAACATACTCAGAAAATTGTACCCAGGGTCTGAAGTTAACCCCCACATTCCAACCTTACACACACAACTGCAGCACTAGTAAATTCCCATTCAAGTCAAACCAAATATAAAAATTCATATGGAATGAGTATTCTTTCCCTTTTTTTGTAAAGCCTCAGTAAATGCTGCCAATTTTTGAAAAAGAAGGAAGCAAACAGCTCTCAATCCTGTTACAGTGGGTGGCTGTTGAAGAACCAAGACCTCTTTCTTTATACTCATAGTGCCTGAAATCCCGTGCATCTGAAGAAGTGAGGTTCTTACCCACGAAAGCTTATGCTCCCAATACTTCTGTTAGTCTCAAAGGTGCCACAGGACCCTCTGTTGCTTTTTACAGATTCAGATTAACACGGCTACCCCTCTGATACTTGAAATCCCATGGAATCTCTATCAGTCTATAACTGAAAATCTTATTCCCCAATCCTGCAATCAGACCTGTGTGGGCTCACCCCCAAACTTGTACAGAGCCACACTGAGTCCATAGATACAACGTACTAATACTGGCCAACAGATTTATAAAATATTAAGTAAATAAAGTCTTGGAACTATGACATATGACTTTCACCCTGCAGACCGCTTTGTTTTTTTTATTGTTGTTGTAGCCTTTTCCTCATACTCCATGTGGTTTATTATTTTATTTGTTGTGTTGTTGTTTTTAAATTTTAGCCTGGGAGCTCTTCAGGTTAAATTTACTATGGGTAAAATTTGGCACTATTGAAGACAATGACAAAACTCCCTTTGACTTCAATGGGGTTATGATTTCACCTTGTGTCTTCCTGTATGTTTGTACAGTGACTAGCCCAAAAGGGTCTGCTCCTCGGCCTCTGAGGCTACTGCAATAGAAATAGTTATTGTTAATAGCAATCAATAGGTATTTTAACAAAGCTGAAATCTCAATATAATTTTGGTATAGGACCAGGTTCTGACCTAATTCAATCATTTGTATATTCAGCGTAGCTCCACTGAAGCCAGTGGAATTGTTTTGGATTTACACTGGCGTTACTGAGATCTGAATCAGAGTCAAAATATAAACAGTAGGAGCTGATCATGGGAGTTGAGCATTAACACTACATTCTCAACTATGGACATTCTCAACTGTTTATGAGTGGACAAAAAAGTACCACCAAGTGCAGAAAAAGCACAAGGCCAATTGGATGTCATAAGGTAGAAATCTGAGAGTGGAAATTAGCCTGAGTCCTACAGGGGCCCATTACCTCTGTTAGTGTTTGCTCAGTAAGAGGCAAGGTTCACAGTTGCATAATGTTGTTTTGGCTTTACAGCCTGAGAATAGACACTTTTGCTTTGTTCCAGGAATAATCTTAACCCTGTAAAGTTTAAATTCAGATACATCCTCTAGAGAAAATTTTTTATTTGTAGTTTGTTCTGGGAATTCTCCCCATCACTGGAGAGGAAATCACTCTGCCTTAAGACAGTTAATGTTTTTACTCCTGAATTAGGTAAATGCATATTACATTGAGTCACATGGAGGGCATCTACATCAAAGAGACAAGTGGAATATATGAGTGGCCCCCCTGGGACTGACTGAGGCTTTCAGAGGGGGCTTCCTGGGATATTCCTGACTGGAAGATACTTTCTGCAGCATTTAAAAAGAAAAAGAAATGTGCTGAGTATAATTAATACATTTTCCCTCCTTCCAGCTGTGAAGATAGGATAGGCTTTAACATTTGCATAGCTGATGCCATGAAAAGTAGGCCTGACTCAACAGACTGAAGTTTCTCATTCTAAATGGCATTTCACTGATGATTTTGCAGATTTCTTCTTTTTTTTAGCAATCACATAGGACTTTCTTCTCCTACAGAAAAACTGCACTACTCACCTAAGCAGACTACAGAGCTTCCTGCTTCCTATTTTCTTTCTTGCTAAGCATTTGCCAAATGAGGAGCCCTACATATGGTTCTTGTACTCTTTTGCTAATTGATGTGGTTCCACACCATCTCAGTCACATTGCCTTGGCAAACAAGACTGCTACTAATTAATTGTTTGAGTCTGTTACTAGCCATCTCACAATGCTAACATATCGAGATAACATTAAAATGCTGCTTTCATCATGGAAAAGTATATGCTGTAAAATGATCTAACAGTCTCACTAGGAAGCAGCCGTAATGAAGTTGTCAAGAGTCAGAAGCAGAGCTGTGCAAATAATGGATTATTCTGTTTACTGGCAATTCTGAAAAAATAAACAATCATTTTGAGTTGAACCGAAGATGCACTTTTTTGAAATGTTTATTGAATTAAAAAGTAAAAAAAAAAAATCAGTTTGCAGAAAAGGTTTGTTTAGACAACACTGAAATATTTCATTTTGATTTTGGCCATTTGTATATGTTTCTGATTTTTTAAAAATAAAATAAAGAAATTTTGAAATGAAGTCTTCAAAATAAAAAGTCAAAATGCTTTATTTCAAAAACATGGAAAGGAAATATTCTGATTTTTGGTGGGGATTTTTTTTGTACTAAAACAATTCAGCCAAACAGACATGAATCCATGAAACATTTTGGTATAGCTGAATCTGCAGGTTTTGATGAAAAAAAAAAAAATCTGAGAAGTTTTCACCTATCTCTAGTTAGAAGAGGCATTGCACTGAGACTGGGTTGGTTCAAGCATATCTAGGCGCCTGGAAAAGACATTTATTTAGGGGCTTGCTTATTTTGGCTGAAGCCACTATGATTTAAAGAGGATATTTAAAGTTAAGCATGTGCTTAAAGGCTTTGCTGAACTGGGGTCCTTCACCAGCAAAACTCCCATTGAAATCCTCCTATTCTGGTAAAATACAGTGGAATCAACAAGAGTTTTGTCATCGTGTCTGCCACAAATGACCTTTACCCCCTGTGATGGGGTGTACAAACACTGCTCAGGCAAGAAGGGGTTAAAGAGCAGCTTTAGGCTCAGGCAGCCCTTCCCCACTGTCTCTGCGAGGCATACCAGTCTTGAAGAGATGCTTTAAAAAGGGAGAAGCAAAGTTTAGAAACATCATGAATGTCCCAGAAAGGGACAAGCTACATTCAGATGTCAGAGCACAGAGTGGTAGGGCAGGTGGCTGGAGGACAGAGAAGTTGATGTCATTCTTTATTTCTATTAATTTTTTTTGTTGCCTTGAGAACTAGAACTGCTAAGAATATGAGCCCCCTTGAGGAGAAGTTAGGTAGGAAGTAGGCAAGGGAAGAAGCAAGAGGTCTGACTAGACAGACCTTAACCACTTGCAACAAGAGTCCCTTGGCTTGCACCCAAGGTAGAGGGAAGGACTGGGTTCCTGTACAGCCTCACTGGGAAGACTAGCAGGAAGACTCAAACACAAGGGGCCAGAAGGACAAATGATCATGGATCAGCACCATTGACCAGGTGTGAGGTGCTGAGACTATTGAGTGAAAACTCTGGCTTACCCTGAAAGGTGTAAGACCAAAGGTTATCTGGCCAGAGAACTGAGTCACAAGGCAAAAGGGGACCATGAGCAGAAAAGAAACCCTGCAACACTGCACCTAGCCACAAGGCTGAGCCTTCTCTGGCAAATCACTCCCATGTCCACAATCTCCCTCTCATCTCTGCATCTCTATGCTCACTGAAGCGGTAGCTGTAGAAATGTAGGTGATGACACTTCTACTAATACCTGTTCAGTACTTGTTAAAATAGAATATAAAGACAGGGGGTTCTAGCTTGGCTTCTGCAGCCAGAATCTATGCTGGGTGTGGAGGAGGAGGGTACTGTGAATGCTGGGTCTCAGAACCAGTCCCTGGAAGCATTCCGGCTGCTTCAGTGTGGGAGCCTTGAAATCATTTGAAAGAGTTCAGCAAGCACCTCTTTGGCTATGATTCTGCCCAGCTCAGTGGTGCAGGAGAGGGTCATGGCTTTCCAGATCATGACATGCCCACACACTGTCTTTTCCTGCTCCTGATTAAGTATGTAGTGCCACTGTTTGTACTAAACTCCCCTACTCCTTCTGATCTAAGGGTGTGTCTACTCAGCAACTACTATGGTTATCCTGTGCTAGCTGACTTAGCCTCATGGGGCTTGGTCTTGTTGGGCTGTTTCATTGCTCTGTAGACTTCCGGGCTCTGGCTGCAGCCTGATCTCTCCCATCTTGCAGGGTCCTAGACCCCAGGCTCCAGCCTGATCCCCAAAGTCTACACAGCAATGAAACAGCCCCACAGCCTGAGCCCCGTGAGTCCAATTTGGCAGGCATGGACCAGCTGTGGGTGTCTAGTTGCTGTAAAGACATACTCTAAGGGTGCAAATAACAGAACTGTAGCTGAGGAACTCCTCTTGCACACTTTCCCTACTTTTGAGCATCCAGGCAGGTCTATGTGATTTAGAAAATGCCTGTTGGTCTCGGTTTCTGGAAAGAAAAATGGTGGTTCACTTGAAATAGGATGAATATTCTTCTGTACTAAACTACACTGAAATGGATTATTGGGGTTTTAGGTGAGTACAACAACTTAGAAGATTCACATTCATTTTCTTGCTTTTGTACATATCATAAGCCAATTTACGGTGAGAGAATCTATATCATATGAAGTGCTTCTCATTAGGTATGCAATTGGAAGGTCAGAAATCATAAAGTTAAAATTCAGTCCTTTGTTAAACTAAATTATTTTTAAAATGTAATATCTGTCACGCTGTCTGGTGTGGCTAACGACTGAGTGCCAACCTCAGTGCAGACTGTCAAAAAGCAGGGTAGATATCCCAAACTGGTGGTATGTTCTATAATTAGATTTCACCAAGCCAGTAACAATGTGAACTCATGGATCACTGTAACAGTCTTACCCTGGAGTTAAAGAGAGTCCTTTTTGGGCACATCACTCTATGTTGCCACCCAGGCAAGCTGGACTATGTGATAAATGGTCACTTACACCAAAGGTCACAAAATATTCAGTTTGCTCTCAGTCCCAAAAGACCAGTCACTCACCCCGTGTCAATTAGTACCACAGATTTCACCCCGAAAACAATGCCTGTAGCCAATTCTCTAACAAACTAACTCAAGGTTTATTAACTAGGAAAAATAAGTGAGATTTATGTACAGGTTAAAGCAAGCAAACATATAAACAAAATTAGTTTATCTGTGATTCAAAAGGTGACAGAGTTGTAGCAAAGTGTCAATTCAAAATATCTTTCAGGGCTAACCTATGCCAAGCAGCAATGGGATCTTTTTGCTTATGTTTAGAAATCTTTGCCCCTCAGAGTTCAGAAAGCATCAAAGAGATTCAGTTCCTCCTTGTCAGGGATCTTTCTCCCCTTCACTCCAGAGTCCAAAGTGATGGGATGAGTTCATGCATAGGTCTCGCCTTCTTGGAGGAAGTTAGGAATGCAGTCAACAGGACCTCTGTCCTTGGATGCTACCCAATACCTCATGTGCCTTCAATGGGTCATCTTGTATGCTAGATGAGCACTTTTACTTAATTAATACTACTTTTCCTGTTTGGTGAGTTACAACTGCAGAGGTTTACAATGCAAACACTCAATATAACTTTATACCATGGGCTATAGGTGTTCACAAGTCAGATCAATACATGCAGCATCCTATAAGCATTTTATAAAGTCTAAACACTAAATATTCTTATCAACTTAATATTTAATATTTGTTTTGATGCTGCAAACATACAGGTAATCAAGACAAGTTTCTAGCTATGCATTTGTAAGTGTTCAGTGAGGCCTGGAGCCTTGTTATGAGCTGGCACCTGGTCTGCCAGCATCACACTATCATTCAACCGTTGATCTGTTTTAGTTCACAATGGGTAGGTAAATGGTGGAAATGCAGAATAACAGCAGAATACTCTAATGTCCTTAATACTTCACTCTTTATACAAACTCTCAGTTGTATTTTAAGAATGAAACCATCTCATTTTGCTTTGCCAAATACTAGTCACTTCTGCCCTTGCCCTTAAATGCTGATTCATCAAGAATGCTGATTTGGAGCACTGAATCAATATTGCCAGATGTAATGGGCCATATTTCTCCCTGGTAATTGTTCTTTCAGTAAATTTACAACCAGGAGGAATGTGATCCAAATTAATCTCATTTATACTGGTGTAAATGAAGAGTAACTCCATTGACATTATTGGATTTACACTGGAGGAGATTGGTCATTGACTGTGAGTCTAATTTAAACCGGTTATATATTGTGCTGTTTTATTTAAGTCAGGGATCTTTATTATGCAAATATTAAGTTTTCCTCATTTGTGGGCTTTAAATGAATATAGTAATTGTCAGGCCAGATCTGCACTAGAAACTTTTGCTGGTATAATAATTTAAATTAGGGGTATACATTTTTAGTACCATAAAAAAGCCCTTGTCCTGACACAGTTACCTTGGCAAAAAGTCCTTTTGCTAGTATAGCTTATTTTGTTTGGGGATATGGTGTAAGCTACATCAGCAAAAGAACTTTTGCTGTTATGAATTTTGTCTCCAGTAGGGGATTTGCCAGTGTGAACCTGTCCTAAGAAGGCAAGTACATTAAATTGCAATATGACTACAGACACACAAGTTTTCATAAAGCCGCTTCATGAGTTAGTCATTGGGCACCAGTGCTGCTGTCAGTAACACCCATGGAATTCCCACTGAAGTTAGCAGGAATCATGGGTGCAGTTATGAGAGCAGAATTTTTCAAAAGTCTCAGCACCAGCAGCTAAGTCATTTATTTTTGCAGAAGTAACACGAGGAAGTTAATATTATAGGTCATATGATAATTACATTCCTTGTACAATGGTGGGGTTGAGGTGAGTAATATATTTTAGGGAATAACATAAAAAAATATGCCAGCATGACTACCTCATGAGACATCATGTGGCATTACAAAGATCCTGTACTGCAGGATTTTACATAATGTAGCCACTGCAACACCTTAATGGAACTGCATGAGTATCAGCAAGTATTTCAGAATATCCTTTTCTTTCCACGCTTTGTATCACAACCTTAGCACTACTTAAATATAGATTTTTTTATATTCTAATATGACTGTTACAAATGATACAGAATAGTAATTAGAGATAAGCCAGTTTTCAATTAACTGCTACCTGCAGCTACTTGCTGGTAGACATAAAATACTTGCAGATAATTTTACCCTTTCATTACTTGAGAAACTTCAGATATCCCATGCTTGAGCTTAAGCTTTTCTGATGTTACGATGCCTAAGTAATAAAAATAATTTTTATCATAAAGAGCACGATTCCTTTAGCAAATTCCTGGAGCTGTATTTTTATTATGTTCTACTCAGTGTGTTAGTGTTTTTGTGTTCAGTTGCTTCAACTAAAGAAAGTTGTTTTCCAAAACATGATGGGGAATGACTGACCCAACCCATGGGGAGAGGCATTGAGGAACTGTGTAAAGTGGAAAAGAGTACCCAGGTCTTTTTGGAGAAAATGATGGCTGGATTTGATGAACTATAAAAATTCTTTGATTCTACTGCATCATTTTTTGAGACTCAAATGATAGCGAAATGCATTATATACAATACTTATGATTACGGCTAAGATTTAGTTATGGATATTTTTAGTAAAAGTCATGGACAGGTCATGGGAAATAAACAAAAATTCACAGCCCTGTGCCCTGTCCATGACTTTCACTATACACCCCTGACTAAATCTTGTATGCTCTGGGAGATTCCAGGGGTGCAGCTGCTGCTCTGGATGGGGGGCTTTGCAGGTACTGGGGGCTCCAGGTCACCTGCTGGGTTGGTGGGAGTGGGGGGCTCTGGGGCGCCCGCTGGTGTGCCCGCTGGTGCTGGGGGTGTGTGTGTGTCTCCGGGGCACTTGCTGGTGCTTGAGGTGGGAGGGCAGCCCAGGACCACTGCTGCTGTTGCCGGCAAGGGGCGACCCAGGACCTTCGCATCTGCTGCTGTAGAGGGGCTGCCCGGGACCGCCGCTGCTGGCTTTGAACGGGACAGTTTTAAAAGAATCAAGCAATAGGGCTTCTACGACTTCCCTGGAAAGACTATTCTCTCTAGAGTCTAGTAAATTATTATGTATAGAATCATAGAAACGTAGGGCTAGAAGGTACCTTGGGAAGTCATGAAGTCCAGCTCCCTGTGCTGTGTCAGGATTACGTAAACCTAAATTGTTCCACCTGGAACAATTAAAAACCAATTAAAAACCTCCAATGATGGGAATTCCACAACCTCCCTTGAAAGCCCATTCAAGTGCTTAACTACCCTTATAGTTAGAAATTTTTCCCTAATATCTAACCTAATGCAGATTAAGCCCATTTCTTCTTATTCTAACTTCAGTGGACACTGGGAACAATAAAATCACAGTCCTCTTGATAGCAGCCCTTAACATATTTGAATTTGGTTATCGGGACCCCCTCAATCTTCATTTCTCAAGACTCGGTGTGCCCAGGTTTTTTTTTTTTTAACTTTTCCTCATAGGTCAGGTTTTCTAAACAATTTAGCACTTTTGTTGCTCTCCTCCAGACTTTCTTGAATTTGTCCACATCTTTCCTAAATTATGGCACCCAAACTGGACACAGTGTTCCAGCTGAGGTCTCTCCAGTGCAGATTAAAATGGAACAATTATCTCCCATGTGTTACATATAATCCTCCTGCTAATACTCGCCAGAATAATCTTAGACTTTTTGGCAAATGCACATCATAGTTGACTCATATTCAATTTGTGATTCATTATAAGCACCAGATCCTTTTTCAGCAGCACTACCACCTAGCCAGTTATTCCCCATCTTGTAGTTGTACAATTGATTTTTCCTTCCTTTGCACTCCTTTTTCTCTTAGATTTTCTTCCCATGGTACCTTACCTAACAGTTCTGAGTTTGTTAGAGTCTGCTTTTTTGAAGTCCATTGTCCTTATTCTGCTGTTATCACTCCTTCCTCTCCTCAGAATCATGAAAGCTATTATTTCATGATCACTTTCACCCAGATTGTCTTCCATCTTCAGATTTGCTCCGAATTCCTCTCTCTTGGTCAGTATCAAGTCCAAAATGGCTGTAGCCCTGCTCACTTTCTCCATTTTCTGGAACAAAAAGTTATCCCCAATACATTCCAAGAACTTATTGGACATTCTATGTTTTGTTGTTTTACTTTTCCAACAGATATATGGATAAGCAAAGTCCCCCAAATGACCAGGTCTTGTGTTTTGGATATTTCTGTTCTAAAAATGCCTTATCCACTTCCTCTTCCTGCTTTAGTGGTCTATAGTGGACCCTTACTATGATGTCACCTCTATTTTTAACCCCTTTTATCTTTACCCAGACACTCTCAACAGGTCTGCCTCTGACCTCCTTCTGGACCTCAGAACAGATGTCTCTATTCTTGATGTATAATGCAACACCTCCCTTTTTCCCCTGCTTGTCCTTCCTGAACAAACTATACTCCTCTATATCAATATTCCAGTCATGATACTTATCCAGCCAAGTCTCTGTGATGCCAATTGTCATAAGTTAACGTATGTACTAATACTTTTAGTTTTTCCTGTTTATTCTTCATACTCCTTGCATTTGCGTATAGACATCTAAGACATTGAGTAGATTCCCCCACTGTTATCCCTCTTGTTGCTCCTATAACCCTACATATTTACCCATGTCTTCCCCAACATCTAGCCCTCCATTAAGGACTCCTATCTTATATTTACCTGTTGGCTTTTGTCACCTGCCCCCTTTGAACCTAGTTTAAAGCCTTCCTCACTAGGTTGGCTAGTTGTGCATGAAGATGCTCTTCCCCTTCTTGGTCAGGTGAACTACATATCTTCCCAGCAAATCATCTTCCCAGAGCAGCAGAAGAAGCTAAAGCCTCCCATCAACACTATCAGCACAGCCATGCATGCATCATCCCTGCCTGGGCCTTTACCCTCAGCCTGGAGGATGGACAGAAACACAACATGTGCACCTGACCCCTTGACATTAACTCCCAGAGCTCTGTAGTTACTGCTGATCTGCTCAGGGTCAGCATGGATGAGCAGCATGAAGTAGTGATCAGAGGGATGGCTGATCCTTGGCAATCTTTCCATAATGTCTCGGATATGGGCACCAGGCAGAAAGCAAACCTCATGGACGTCATGTCGGATCAGCAGATGGATGTCTCCTTTCCCCTCAAAAAGGAATCCCTGACCACCAGCAAGCCACATCTCCTTCTTTCTGGTGCATGGCCAGGAGCTTCCAGACTTGGGGGCAAATGGCTCCTCCTCCTCAGCTCCAAGGTTCTTCACTTTGATGAATAGGAGACCTGAGTAGGGAGTGAAGCACTGTCTCATGCCTGAGGTAGCCAGCAACCAGTCTCCTCTTCATAGAGCAGCCAGTTCTTCTTCCTTTTCTGGTGCTGTTGTAGTCATCTGTAGTTGGCTAGCTTCCTCCAATCCAGATGTCTCCATGTGCATCCCGTTGATGAAGTCCTTGTACTCCCTATGCAGATAATCCACTTCCTCCTGCAGCAAACTTACCTGCTTCCTGGGGGACTCCACCAACAGACACCTCTTACATGTGGTGGTTCCCCCTGTCTGGCTTTTGTCGTTAGGGATATTTGGGCCACATTCCCAGCAAGTCAAGACCAGGGCATAGGTGGAAGCCTCCAGAGTCAGAATGACTGTCTGGCGAGGGGCCCTAGAGGTGCAGACAGAGGAAGAGCTAGCGGTGATGTTAGTGACACACCACTTTTCTCTCATGGTGGGTTCTTCCTTGTAGAATACCTGCAAGTTAAGGAAACAGAAAACAATACACAACCCTACTTCCCTGCCTCCTTCAGCTGGCAACTCCTTTAGTCTCCCAGTTGCCATCATTTTACCAGATGCTAGAAACCTGTATGCTCTTTAAAGCCTGGGACACAAAAACAGCTGTAATGGCTTACTCAATCCCCCTCACTCAGCTGCTGTAATCATTGTCCCATCCAATCACAAGCTGCACAGCTCTCACTTCAATGCACCCCCTGCTACAGTCCTTCAAAGAACCCCCTGCTAGAAAGCAGAACCTGACACACCTAACTGCAGGGCAACCTAACCCTGACAGTCAGCAGCCAAACCTAGATTCCAAAACATTGCAACCAACTCAGAGCCTTATCAAACTCAATGGCAAATTCCCAGCACAGCAAAGCACAGAAAGTGCTCCTCTCTTGCCCCTCAAAGTTCATAAGTAGCAATAAGACAGAAGTGCCTCACAGCTATTCACCAGCCGGCTATCTTCCTTAGTCTCCCAGCTGTCTTCTTCTCACCAGCCACGTGTCTTACACGTTATATAGCACTGTAAGTGCACATGATGCTGTAAAATAGAAAAACTGTTTAAAAATATCAGTTAAAAATGTTTCCTTGTATTTAGCCTATTTTTTCTTTTCTTAATTTAATCCTATGCCTCCTACTTATACCTCCAGATACAATTCCTCTTGTCCCCAGAGATTTGCATACTTCTGGGGTGAAATCGTAACCCCATTGAAGTCCACTGACTTCAACACAGCCATGATTTCACTTGATTTTTATAGACACTTATTCTCATTCTTTGGCACAGTTTATACAAAACAGAACTTAACTCTCTTAGGGCATTATCCAAAATCAACTGAAGTTAATGGAAGCATTTCCATTGACTTCGGTGGGCTTTGGATCAGTCTGTTAATTAGTAATCAGCGATCTGAATCTGAATGTTTTCACCTCCTAGCTCATAGAGAGCTGAGAAGCGATATAGCCACTCTATTGATAAACCTAGCCTTTAGCTACTTTTCTGGGGGCATAATAGTCACTCGGCTAAATAGGCTAATTTCTATTTGTGATTTTAACCTCCAGGAACAAAAGCATCTAATTGTAAATCTAAAGAATGTGACATTTATTTTGGTATTTTCCCTCAATTAAAACTGCACAATGATTTGGTATACTCAAGATACCATATAGATGAGAAAAAAGTGAGAAATGTTTATTATTAACATTGAAGTTGTTGAATGTTCATAAAAAGAGATAGTTAACTGATTAAGAATGGGAAACCAAGAAAGCAAAAACACTGCCAGGACTTGCACTTCAATGTTAAATATCATTAATTCAGTATTTAATATTGTGATAAACATAATCTATTGCCACTTGAGAGAAAACAAACAAACAAATAAACCCCACAACTACAACCACACAAATTACATTTTTACTGGTGCTTGTTATGTTTTTCATTTTATTTTGAATGCATTTGTAGAGAGTGGAACATTGTTATAAAACTTAATGTACTGATTTTTAAAATTTGTCTTTCAGAACTGCTTTAAGGCTAGAAAATTAAAAATAGATGTGAGCAGAAAATGGCTTTCCCCATTTATCAACTTTTTAAAGATTTTTTTAAATGTTCCCATCCCAAATTTGGACAAAATATTAAAATAATTTTGGATTGGGTCAATTGAAATAATTTGTTTAGTTTTCAACCTTTTTGCTATAAATTAACTTGCATTTTGAAATGAAAAGTTGTTTTGAACCGAAACGGAAAACATTTTTGTTTTAAAAATGTTGAAATGTCCCATTTCAACAATTTTGAAAAATTGTTTCCAATTTTTTTTAATGGTAAATATGTTGAAACTGACCCTGTCCATGAAAGGTTTTGGTTTTGACTTATTGGCATTTTCCAATGAAAAATATTTAGTTAAAAAATTCTCAAGTAGCTCCAATTAAAAATTGAAGGAAGAGAGATGCCAAACCTTTATCAAAGTATACTAGTAATAGATCATTTTTATAACAGAAAAGTACATGGTACTTCCATTTTGCCAACTATCACTTTTTATAAACCACACATGAATTGTTATGCATCGATTACATGACAAAGTAATCTAAAATGAAAACAATGCAGCTATTGTTTGCCAGAGCCATATGTTTAAAATCAGGTTTTATTGGTCCATCTCAAAATAGACTGTTTGTTCCAGGCTGTGGCAAAGTCCCCCAAATTCATCTTATTGGTGATGCTATTATACCACATAATACATCATAGAGTTTCAAAACTGTTTGCTGTCTTTGAGATACATGAGTCATAGTGCTTCAAGGGTCTATAATAGCAAATCTGAATTCAGGTAATTATAGTAGCACTATATACAGTACAAAATCCCGGTGATTCAATTTCCAATCTTGGAAAAAATATTCATGAGGTGCTAAATTATAGAACAAGCGGAGATTTAACATAATCTGCCAAAACGAGTTCACAGTCTACTTCGCTGATATTAAATACCCATTTTGCAGACCAGATCCAGCCTGCTTGAAATATTAATCTGGCTCCCATGACAAATTTGGATTTTGCAGAAAGTAAGTTTAAATAATTTTTTAAAAGTTAAGTTTGTAGCCTTTGGGGTTGCAAGGGAAACCTTCTGAATGTTCTGATGTAACATTATCTTCCTGAGCTTGCAATAGCCTAAAACTGGAGCTCTGAGAGGGATGTGAAAAGCTGCCCATTCATCTTAAGGGTGTGTTAACTCTAAAGCCAAACAATGATAATACTCATAAAGACACAGTTAACTATTTTGTTGTGGATTATATTAGTAGAATCATCCAGTTAAAAGGCTTATCTGCTCTTCTTGGCTGAAGCAGATGTGCCAGAGATTGTAAGGGATTGAGGTTAGTTTACCTCCATCAGTTTAAAAAAATGAGCTGCTTTGAGCAATGGTGTTCTGAAGAGCTTTCTTTCTGTCTTTACCACTCAGTTTCTGGGTTTGCACTGTGTTGGAACCCCAGCCAAAGAGGATTGGAGGAAGAAGAATAAACTGTGGCTACACCTGTCTGTCCCTTCCTCAGAATAGGAAAGTGTGGAGAAGAAAGTTATTTTCTGCACAATATTTCCTTAGCTGCTAGGGTCCATTGTCATTGCTTATGAGCAGCAGCCTCTTATCCTCCTCCTCTCTGCCTATTCCAGTTGCTTCTGTCCTCAATAGTGGTGGTGGATGAGTCCTTGAGATGGAAACTAGAGAGTGATGAGAGAGAGAGAGAAGGGGGTGTAGTGCTGGTGCTGATCAGGGACATGGGGATGAGGAAGAATAGCATCTGAGACTTATGTTTCCTATGGCCTTTGAGGCTCACCCAGAGTTAAGGGCAGTCGTGGTGGAGCATGGGATAGGTGAAATGGAGAGGAGGGATATTGTGAGTCACTAGTGAGGGGACTAGGAATTCAAAACCCTCTAAAAATTCAAGTTAGTACTGCAGCTGAATCAAGAAGGTGGTAAAAAAAAAATAAAAAGAGAGAGACCAAGCAGAGACCAAAAATGAGACAAAGAAGAAAAATGCCCAGAGAAGTAAAGAGAATATACTCAAAGAAAAATGGCCAGAGAAGAGAAAAACATGGAAAGGAGGAACTGAAAGGAAGAGAAACCAAGGGCTGAAATAGTAACTTTAAAAATGTCCAGTGTCAGTTTTTCCATCGAATGATGCTGAATCCAACAATAAATTCACTAAGCTTGACTCAGTCAGAAGCAAAGAGCCTCGTTTCAGTTTCAGATCTGAGGCTGAGCTCTGAGCTTGGGAATGAAGAGAGGAGCAGAAAAGCTCAGGGAGTCTGATTAACTCTACAGTGCTACATAAATGGATTTGAACCGAGGTGGGATGTTGGGTCACGCAGTTCCAGCTCTGTGGACACAGAGTGGCAAATCTGGGGCTTGGGAAGAGTTGTGAGTGTTGGGCAGTGGAAACTGTGTTAGTACTTATTATGCTAAGCCTTCCCTTTCCCAAATCCTATTTTTCTGTTCCCAATAAAGTCCCGCATTGTTATATTGTTATTTTTGAGTGTGGTGTTTCTTTGCTGGGGTGTATGTCGATGTACTTTCATGTTTCTTGTGTTCTGAGTTTTATACTCCTTACCAACAGTGGTAACATTATTCATTTTCCAAAGGGACAGCACTCCTTGTGTCTTGGGCACAGTGTGGAGTCACCTTGAGTGAAGGTACCAGGCATCACAAAAAAGAACCCAAGACTCTTCCTATGCGAGAAGAGGGGAGAAGACACTCCAAGTAGCAAGCACCAAGCAGGAGGCTTGAGCCACATCTGGCGGGGGCTGGGTGGGTGGGAGCGGAAATGGGGTTTTAAGAAAAAAGTAACTATTACAAGATGTGTAATAAAATCATTAGAATTGGCAGCATTGTCAAAGACATGTGAACAAAATGGACCAGATCCTTAAGGTGAAAATCTGAGGTGTTGAAACTAAAGTGGGTATTAATAACTGCCATTATCATTTGATAAAGTTCACACCCACTGTGTACATGTGTAAATGACTGCACAAAGTGCAAGGCACTGGAAAGTCAGCCTCATAATGATTACTTTGGACTATTGCAGGTAACATATCGACTTTAAGGATCTTGTAAAGACAGTAAAGTTTATGATATAAAACCCTGTGAATTCAGAGAGTTTAACTTGCTTAAATCTTAATTATGTTCCCTTCCATTATGCACACACATAATTAGGTCATCACTAATATCCTTTCAGTGAGCAATTGTGCTTCACTCAACATCATCTATGTAGATTTGCACAAGTGTAACAGCAGAATTTGTGGCACCTTAGAGACTAACACATTTATTTATTTATTAGTCTCTAAGGTGCCACAAATACTCCTCGTTCTTTTTGCTGATACAGACTAACACGGCTACCACTCTGAAACCAGAGCAGAATTTGGTTCACTCTTTCCACATAGAATGTCCTTGAAATCTTATTGAAATACTATGAGAAAAAGAAAATTAGTATGCTCTTTTCCAATGACATTGCTCATCTTGTTCCAAATCATTAGTTGATACTGAGTATGTCAACAAAATGGAGACTTAGTGATGTTAACATGAATTTGTGTATTAAAGAAAAGTCTGGGAAAAGTTAATAGAGTAGAAATGGATTTAAGGGTTAATATCTTAGTTCTTTAGGTTGTACATTTTAGTTAGTATTAAGGTTAATATCTTAGTTCTTTAAGTTGTACATTTTAGTTAGTATTAAAAAGGATATAAAAAGGCCTTAGTACATCTTCTGTATGATTAGATTTAAAAAAAAATCAATACGCTTTTGAATTATAGAACTACAAAATATACCTGAAACCAGTAAACCACTTTAACTTAAAAACTCCTTTGAATTTCTTTAATATTTCTTTAAAATTGCTGCCAGGCTGAGAATCTGTTATAAGATTCAGCTGGAGGAAATTTTTATGGCTGAGTTATACTACTACTGCTCCCTAAAAATAGGAAGACCATAAAAGATGGAAAGAATTGATTTTTTTAAAGGCATAGATAAGAAGATTTAATCAGAGACAAGGACAAGGTAGGGATGAACTCTGTAAGTGTTCTGAAAGTGACAATAAATCATATTATAAACTAATCATGAAAATAATTGCATAGAAAGGCTGATCCCTGGTATATCATATAATGGTGTGTGAGTGTGTGTTCGTTCCTTTTGTATTTTCTTTTCTTTCATTTATAGATCTCTTAGGGCCAGATTCAGATCTAGGAAAGAGAGTATTGACCCTGGGACCTTTTAATAGAAACTTCACTGAATACTTCTAATAATTAAACACTAAATGCTATATGTAGTTAGGGATGGGTGAATCTTAGCAAGTTTTGAGTTCAGGTTTATTTCAGATATAGAAAGCACCCAAAAGTTCAAAAACGTATCCAAATCTCTCGAGACTGGAAAATTAGGCTGGAAATATCATGTTAACAGGCTTCCTCACAAAATGTCCAGCACTTCTATTTCCAGTCCATAGTAATATCCTTTGTCATGGTATTTTGGCTCATCCTCAAGAACCTGAAAGTGCAAAGGGACAGGAAAAAGAAAAATTATCACTTAGTCGGACATTTCAAAACCTTGAAAAAAAGGATAGGTTTAAGGATAGGTTTGAGAAATAAGTGAAGATGTGAAGAAGATGGAAGTTAGAGGATCTTATATTTCCATATCAGTTACCCAGCCCAAATTTTTATGATTGTCAAAGTAGTCTGATTAAATGGTCTGTTTTTCTCCTTACACTCTGATAAATACTTTTATGCAGATAGTTAAAAGTACAGAAAACTCAGCAGATCTCTAAATAGTCTGTTATATTCACAGAGGTCTTGAATCTGCAAGGTGCTGATCATTCTGCCACCACCAGCAAACACTTAGATATGAAAATAATTCAATTGCCTTCAATGGGATTCCTCTTGTTCTTAATGTTAAGTGAGTGCTGGATTGAGCCCAGAGTACTTAGCACCTTGTAGGATCAAGCCCATAGGGATCAAGACCTGAAGTGTGTATTCACTTGAACAGACCTAGCCTGAAAAACAGGGTATACAGAAGAAAGACATCTCAGAGCAGGGTGCAAAGTAAAATGATGTAAAGAATTGGCCCAAATGCTTCAAGTTGCAACTATTCTCTTCTCTCACATTTTTAGACTTAGATAAAAATTTGCTGGGTAAGGTTATATAGGCCCCAGGCAACTGAAATTTGCATGGCCAGCACTCACAGACCTTGGCAGTATTACAAGGGTCACATTTTATTTTTTCACACAGATGAACTGTTGAACAATGTCTGCTATGTACTGGGGCATGGGGGGAAGGATTTCCTTCAGCATCCATCATGCAGGTCTTCTCTTTTCTTCCATTCTTTCCTTTAGAGAATATACTGATTACCTCTAATCCAAGTTCCCTTTTCAACACTGACTATAGAATCTTGTTTTAAACCCCTGTCTATATTTAAGAGTGGCCTCTTTCAAATTTTAAGTGCCATACAGCAACTGGCAATTTGAGTTGGATTAACTGGTTTGCTTATGTTTAAAAAGATATCCATTCATTTTATGAAAATATATGTGAAACACTTCTTCAGATGCTGCCAGAGAATATCCCCATGTGCCCTCCCTCTGTATTTACAGGGACTCCGAAGAAGAATGTCCACATGGAGTTTGCCTTCACTAGGAAATGATGTCATTTTAGAGCATGATCTTTAGTATTTTGTTGCAAAACATGACTTAGAAGTCAGTATAGATCAGTGGTTCTCAAACTGGGGCCAGCAAATCCCTTGTCCCGCGCCGCTTCCTGCAGCCCCCATTGGCCTGGAGAGGCGAACCGCAGCCAGTGGGAGCCGTGATCAGCCAAACCTGTGGACCCGGCAGATAAACAAACTGGCCCGGCCCACCAGGGGCTTTCCCAACACAAAGCGGTGACCCCAGTTTGAGAACCACTGGTATAGACTGGGTTGTTCAGGTTTAACCTATGTCAGTGACCTTTAGGAGCTAAGTTAAATAACTTGTTGCAAAATGTGACTTAGAAGTCAGTATTGTTCAAGTTTAAAATGTGTCGGCAGATTGTGAGTAAACCAAACTGGAACCATAGGTTTAACCATGACATGATATTGAAGATGACTTGGTCCTGTTTACATTGACTGCAAAGTCATGTTTAACATCGTGTTAAATTAATGTATTTGACTCCTCAAACTCCTCTGCAGTTAGGACCTAATTTTCTGATGAAGAGAAACTCTTGAAGAAGATGGCCTGTAGAACAGTTATTCCCCAGATTGGTGGGATGATAATGGTATAGGAACACACTGTAGGGGAAAGAGGGATGGGCTTCATTTTGTGATGGCAGGTTGCTCCAGTATTTTTGTTTCCACTGTTGTTTTGCGATCACGTATCTGAGTACTTCTGCCCCTGACTTCCTAATTGTTGCTTTCTCCCATAGTGGCTATAACAGCTCACTCAAGGCCTATCCTGAAAATATTGCTATTCACAAAAATTCTTATTGTCTGAAGGGAGAGACTCTTCTATGTTAAAGTGCCCAGTAGCAGGGAACTGTTGCTGGCAACATGTAGCAGCAGTCTGTGTACTACAGAGGCCTGTCATCAAGCATAGCCTGTGGAGTTCTACAGTCTGGGGTATGATAGCAGCAATAGAGATGTGTGGGCCTTGGAGACCACAGAGTATGCGACACGTTATGTTGAACTGAGTGGCACTGGTTTCTTTGCATACGAGATGAAGATGGCAGCAATCTTCACTGTTTTGTGCAAATTAGATGCAGCCCTCACACTCTTGGCAAGTTGCCAATGTTACCCTTGGGGGAAGTAAGCTTAGAAGCCAATGGGAGTTGTGGGGGTGGGGCTTGGGGTGGGAGCAGTGTGCAGAGCCCCTTGGCTGCCCCTACGCATAGGAGCCGGAGGGGGATATGCCAGCTGCTTCCCAGGAGCCATGCAGAGCGGGACAAGCCCCCAGCCCCACTCCTAGGCTGGAGCGCCGGAGCAGGGCAAGCCCCCAACCCCGCTCTTTGGAGCTCCCTCCAGGGCTGGATTAAAAGGTCTGAATGGCCAGATGTGGTCCGCGGGCTGTAGTTTACCCACTCCTGATGTAGGCAGTCAGCCCTAGTGGTCAGAGCAGTGGTGGTCAGGCCTACTGGTCGGAGCAGGATCTAGACTCAAGAGTCAGGGGTCAGAGTCAGGAATCAAATGAAGGGCATCAGTAGCTACATGTGGGGCACAGAAGCAGGGATCTGCAACAACAAATGAGGATGGGAACAGAACAAGAATCAGGAATAAGGCAGGGCCCAATGCTACTGCTACTGCCAGATAAGGATTCACCTAGTTGCTCAATTTCCTGTGCTTCTTTCTGGCTTAAGTAGTGAATCTGAGCCAATCAGAGAGGCTGGATATCTCCAGTTGGGAGCTTTGTGGGAAGTACCTATGGTGAGCTGGAGTACTCTATCCTGCACTCCCTGCTGGTAGCAGTGAACTGCTGTGTAGTGGCTGGGAACCTGTGGACCCAGCTTTTCAGACCTGCGAGCCCTCATGCTTTTCTGCACCTCCATACCCCCAAGGTGATCAATCCCAACAATCCCAAGAGGGAGGGATGTATAGGAGCCAGATATGCAGAATGCCCCTTCTGGGAAGTGCCTGGCAGAATCTGCCCAGGTGTCACCAAAGTGGTGTGGAGAGTTGGAATATCTGATTCATTGTCTCCACTGGAATTACAAGGGCGCAGAACCAATCATAGTTTGGTTCTATGTTGTTATACAACAGATATATAACTTCATTATCTGCTTTTCCATGTATATATAATGAAAACCTTAGGGTTGTAAAATAGATTTTATTACTACCAATAATCTTGTAGAAAGCTAGAAGCAGGAATTATATTTCCTTTTTAATTAGCATTGGCTTTCTAAAAAATAAACACTTTAATGTACTCATGGCTAGAAGTTAAGGCATTGTATAACTCAACGGGCTTGATTCTGCTGTTCACCTTTACCCCTGGTGTAACCGCACTGGCATTAGTCCTGATTAACATCAGAAGGAAAGCGATCAGAAACAGACCTGATGTGAGCAATTACAGAATGCATACCATTGGTGAGCTCGCCGCAGGAAATACTGAGATGGAATAGGTCACACGTGTGTCTGTTAGGTAAATGTCTTGTTTAAAGGAAAAGCTGTTCAGTACAACAGCAAACATTGAAAAGTCACATGGATGTGTGGACACATGGAAGAATATTTCTAATGAATGCTTTCCTAGCTAACTGGCATTATTTGAATGGCAGCTGATGATTAGAACCACGAAGAACAATTTGGTTGGTAAGTGACATTTTGACTAATTGAGGAGGTGTCCTGTTCCAGCATTGGTCAGCATCTGGCCGGCTAAACACATGAGCATAACCTGAATGAACTCACAGTTAAGACTGTTTTCTTAATGGAACACGATAAAGGTGGGAGGGAGTGGAAAGGAAGTCATGCTGCTGGTATAAAGACTCTCAGCAGGCTTGAAATATGCACTGCTGTGAAGATGCTTGCAGCAGGGTTTCAAAGTAGCAGGGGAAAATCAGAAATGTCAGACCTTTTTAAAGAAGTGTTTTATGCCATTTATTTTACTATGTTTTTACCTATGTGTGGTCTTACTCTAAAACACCCTACTGCATAAACTCTGGTGTGTGTGCATTGTTTAGCTCCAATTTTTAGAACAAGGATATATAATCGGGTCTGTTGACAGAGTATTAAAAAGCAACGGTTTAGAGGATGTTTTTCATTGCTTAATCAAAATATTCAGGGCTTTCACATCTTGCTAAAATGACTTGCCAAAGGCTTCCTCAAGCTGCACATGCTGCTGCTTTGTCTTTCCTTTATGCCTTATTGAATTCCATTAAAAGACAAACAAATCTTTCAGTCATTAGGCACCTTGCTGACAACACCTGTCAATCTGTCACTCCTAGTCAGAGACAGATACCGTCATGCTTCATTTGGCAGAATTATAAAGAAAATAGAAAGAAATATATCTGGGGCACCTGTTCTCACAAAAGCAATGATAGGATTATTATTACCAAAAATTGAGCTACTTGCAGAGTCTGGATAAAAAGTAATGTTGCCAGCCAGTTACACTAATCAGTAGTGTTCATAACATTTATGGATTTTTAAGTGTGTTCTCGATGCTTTAATAGCTGTGGTATGTATATATTTAAATGATTGATTATCGTTATTTTTGAACCTTATTAATTCTCACTCATGAATAGGAGCCAGTTTGTAACACACACGGGGTATGTCTATGCAGCAGCTGGGTGGATGGTTCCCATTGAGGGTAGACAGATGTGCTAACTCTGCACAAGATGGAGCACTAAACATAGCAGTGTGGCTGTGGCAGTATGGGCGGCAGCTCAGGCTAGTTGCCCAGGTACAAAGTTTGCCCACCTGCATCAATGGGGAGAGGGGAGATTTTGGGGGGCCGGTGGTGAAAGGGGGACAGTCCCAGTAGCAAGCAAGGGAGGAACTTGCCAAGGGATAATAGGTAGCTCCTCCCACTGGCCAACTGGCGAAGAGGGGTGCTGATTGGCCAGCATTCCCAGGTCCTATGATTTAGCCTAATGCGGGGGCCATCTGGAGCCTCTTTCAGCTCCGTTCCAGCAGCCTACTCTACCCACCCGAACCAGGAATAGGAACCCGGCATGACAGATGTAGTGATCTAGCTGATTACCGTTTTACGGGAGTCAGGAAGGAATTTTTTCTCCCATGGGCCAAATTGGTAAAGGCTCAGGGAGTTTTTTTGTCTTCCTGACAGCACCTGCAAGGCTGAGTGCATTAAGTAGGAACACGCATTGTACCCAAATGAGGTACTGGGATGGTGTTGCTTACTTGTTGCAACTTGTCTAATTAAAAGAATAAAATGAAGGTTTCCCAGAGATAAAAGACCTGGGATTTTGGTGATGGGCCTTGGGCTCATGTGATAGGTTGAGAACTTGTGGCTTTTGAATGTTGAGGTCAGACCTTGTGGCTCTCATGAGTAGAGGTCCCCACCCTGTTGCACCCTCTGTCCCCCTTGTGGGGGGGATGGTGTTAGGACTCAGAGGGAGCTGAGTCCAGGGAGGTAGGATGAGGAGAGCCTACCCCATAATATGGGTTATATGGTAAGGAGTCCTGTAACCCTCACACTGGAACCAATTAAATGCCTGTTATAGGAGAGTATGGGTGATGGATGGGTAGTGCCCCTCCCTTGTGTTAAAAGTTTAATAAAAGTTGTGGCCTGCTGCTTTCTTCCATGCATGTGTCTGTTCTCATTTTGCTGCTGTGTCCACCTCAATCCTGCCTGATCTCCTGGGTACATAGTTGGGTGCCAGCCTGAGCTGCTATCCATGCCATTGAAGTCACACTATTTGTAGCATGCTAGCTCCAGTAGTACGGCCGTATCTGTCTACCTGTGCTGGGAAGCACCGTCCCAGCTGCTGTGTAGACATACCAATAGTGAGCAGTACCTTACTCCACAAGTAGTCCCATTGACTTCAGGGGGAATACCAAAGAGGATAAGGTACCTTCATTATAAGGTGGAATGGCTTTGTTATTATATGGTCTGTATACATTGACAGAAATATCTTTTTGATGAGCATAATAGATTGCAGTTTTCCAAAGCCAACAAAAAATGTATTATATTTCTTATATACCACATCTAGTCAGTATATTCTTTGTTACTAATTGCAGTTATTTTTTAAATGATATTTGGGTTTCAGTATTCATTACATATCGAGATTCATATTCAATTAAACCTGCATTAAAGACTAATGCCAGTCCTTTGTCTTAGCAACCATTTTAAGAACTCCCAGATTGCAGTGCAATTTTGTTCAACCTTTACTTTAAGACAATGGGACAGATCCTTAACTGATGGAAATTGTCAAAGCTCCACTAGCAGAGGATCTTCCCCAAATGCGCTGTTTCTACTCAGGCAAAGCTGCTGCTGAAATCAATGGGAGCATAGTCTCAATAAGGATGTATCAATGGGAGTTCTACTATGAGTCAAGAATATTCTAGATGATTCTGAATTGAGAGAAAGGTTAACCTTCTGTGGATTTTAGTTCCACCCCTTAAAACCCTGGTTGTTTCTAGCTTCCTACTGACCGCTATACTTACCTACATGCCTCCAGCTTTCATCCAGACCACATCACATGTCCATTGTCTACAGCCAACCTCTAAGATACAACCGCATTTGCTCCAATCCCTCAGACAGTGACAGCCACCTACAGGATCTCTATCAAGCGTTCTTAAAACTACAATACCCACCTGGTGAAGTGAAGAAACAGATTGACAGAGCCAGAAGAGTACTCAGAAGTCACCTACTACAGGACAGGCCCAACAAATAAAGTAACAGAACGCCACTAGCCATCACCTACAGCCACCAAGTAAAACGTCTCCAGCACATCATCAAGGATCTACAATCTAACCTGAGGGACGATACCTCACTTCTACCTGAGTAGAAACAGCGCATTTGGGGAAGATCCTCTTGGGAGACAGGCCAGTTTTCGCTTACAGACATCCGCCCAACCTGAAGCAAATACTCACCAGCAACTACACACCACACAACAAAAACACTAACCCAGGAACCAATCCCTGTAACAAACCTTGTTGCCAACTCTGCTTCCATATCTATTCAAGGAACACCATCATAGGACCTAACCACATCAGCCACGCACTACAAAAGTAATTTTCCCTCTCTTGATATTTACCCCTTCTTGTCAACTGTTGAGAATAGGCCACTTCCACCTTAATTGAATTGACCTCATTAGCACTGACCCCCCACTTGGTAAGGCAACTCCCATTTTTTCATGTGCTGTAATATTTATACTGCTTACTGTATTTTTCACTCCATGCATCTGATGAAGTGGGTTTTAGCCCACAAAACTTATGTCCAAATAAATTTGTTAGTCTCTAAAGTGCCACAAGGACTCCTCGTTGTTTTTTCATAAGTTTTGTGTACAGAACTGCAGTGTTTCCAAAAAGTTCTGTCTTAATATTATTCTTGAGTTGACTACATGGATTCAGCATCATTACATTTAATGGATGTAAATTTTCTTCAGAGTTAGCTTCAATCACTTGACTCACTAAATTTGCTTCTGCTTGGAAATTATCTCTGGAAGTCTTCATGGCAACAAAGTTCACTCCCGCTAGCTCTTTTTTACATTGGAAGAGGAATTGTTTGACAGTTTTAAAGGTAAGAGGAGTCAGCTGGTTGTTGTTATTATAGACCCTTGGCTGAAAATTCACCCTGCTTCTATACTGACTTCTTAAACTCTCTCACTGATGGGGGATTGCATGGAAGTCAGAACAGCCCTAAAGTGGGAAGCATTAGTTGATTCAATGCTTCCTCTCAGCCAGGCAGGACAGCTGTAGTGTTCCCATATCATTCAAAATGCCCCATTCTGCTGTAACTCCCAAAGGGGTTTGTGGTGAAATCACCACCTCTTTTCCCCATGGGAGGATCCTCTGGGGGGGGTGTCAGTTTGCACCTGTCTTCATTAGCAGGGGTAAATCTGTTCTCCTACTTACACCAAATGATTGCACTGACTATTTTAAATCACCTTACACTACAAATACCAGAGATGGGCCAGGGAGACAGAGTTTGAATCCATACACAGATTAGATTTAGGTTGTTTGCAGGTCTGAGGCCAAATCAAGAATTTGGCAATACTGAAATATCAACAGTTGTCCTCATGAAATTTGGCTCCAGATGGTGGAAATCCGTCTGACATCAGCTGATGTGATGATTATTTCCACAAGGCCAACTTTTGTTGCCAGAATTTCTGCTGGTTTAGGTCAAGATCCTGCATCTGATTTGTGAAATAGGATCAATAAAATCAAAGTTTAAGTTCAGGGTTTCAAATCCAAACTACTGAGAAGTTACAATGGGTTCATATTAACGTTTCCTGATATCCTAATACAGATTTAGCTTATACCCAGTGAGCCAGATTTGAATCTCATTTACACCTCTGTAAACCCAATTACTCTGGATTTACATGAGTGTAACTGAGATGAGAATTGAGCCCAGTGATTTAGATAGGAGCTTTGAAACAGCAAGTTAAGTTAAATTCTGCTCTCAGTTATATACATAACTCCATTGATATAACAGATGAAAACCCTATTACTTAACCTTGTCCAGCCCATTGCCAATGCAAGACTGTTTGGTATGCACCATTCCTTATGTTTTGTCCAATATGGATATAAACGTCCCAAGCACTGGGGTTTCTACCAGACTATTCCACAATATAGTAGATGTCAATCAGGAAGGTTTTCCTGATATTCACTTTAAATTTTCCCTTCTGCTGGTCTACACTGGGGGGGGAATCGATCCAAGATACGCAACTTCAGCTACGCGAACAGCTTTCGCGTAGCTGAAGTCGAAGTATCTTGGATCGAATTACCTGGGGTCCACACGGCGCGGGATCGACAGCCGCGGCTCCCCCATCGACTGCGCTACCGCCGCTCGCTCTGGAGTGGATGGTGAGTGCGTTCGGGGATCGCTATATTGCGTCTTAATGAGACGTGATATATCGATTCCGGGTAAATCGATTGCTACCCGCTGATACGGTGGGTAGTGAAGACATACCCCTACCCTGAATGATAACTATGCCATAATTGTGCCCAATATACTAAGAAGTACATCGTCCCTCTACATAGTGTTTGCACCCATAGAGTGTTAGCATGCTCCAGTACAATATAAGTCAATGGAGTGTCAGTAATTTTTTGTTTTAACAGCATAGCCTGAGTGTGAAACCAGAGTCTTGCACAGGAACTATGGAACAATGGTAAGAATTTCCTTAAAGCAAAAGATCAGGAATGACTGCTATTTAAAACTTCCTGGCCCACATTTATTTCCTTGACATGACCTCCTCCTGTAGAGGGCATTACATACTCACACAAGGTGGTATGCCATTTTCATTAGGATATTGTTCCCAGTCTGAAGTGAGGCTGGTTGAGTAGGCTGAATAAAATGGAAAGTGCCATTTCTTTAGTAGAAAGCTGCTTTTATATCTAAAGGAAGATTTCTGCACTACACACTTCTTTATATGGGATTTCTCCTGTTGACATTGTGTTATATACAATAGAATACCTGACCGCTGAAGGAATAGAGACTGGTGGCTGTCACAGTGACAAGCTATGTTGCTGCAGGGGCCCGGGAAACCCACTGAGGCCATGCGTCTGATCCCAAACCCATTGAAATCAACTTCAACGGGCTTTGGGTCAAGCCCCATATGAGAAGACAAAACATAACTGTGTGTTATGTACTGCTTGAACTGCAGGTTACTATGTATATAATGGCAAAGAATGACATTCCATACTAATGAGCAGCTATGCCACCTTTGCCCTGCAACCTTGGGTGCCTTATGATGCCATGCGGAAGGAGTTCCCACCTGTGCCACTCGCAAACAGCCTTCCAGCATGCAAGTCTGACTCTGAATGTTTGTGTGTAACTGCAGCCTGCCAGCCACACTTGGGTTACACTCCAGCTCACACGAGCCTTGGTTATATTGCCAGGTGACCCCCAACACACTCCCAGTCTTAGATTCCCCCCACCTCAGAAATGTAAGTCCTATACTCCCCAGCCCTCTCCTGGACAATATAAGTTTATGTAAGTCAGTTATTTCTTTAATAGAAATAGTATGCACACAACTTGCCACCCCAAATGGAGTTTCCCAAACACTTCAATTTAAACACACTGGATTAGATCAAACAATAAAACAAGTTATTAACTAGGGAGAGAGAGATTTTAAATGAGTACAAATAATGAGGCATAAAAGTCAGAAATGGTTACAAGAAAACAAAGATAAAACACAACTGGTGCCTAACTGAACAAATTATGTTAAATTCAAAGCAAAGTTTTCTCACCACATGCTTTCAGCAGTCTTAATGACAAAACTTCTTAGGTATCTTAAATACAATAGATTTAAATATAAATGTAATGTAAATACATATGCTTAGCTGGCATGAATTGGCATGGCTCTATTGTCTTCAAGAGTCCAGCTAAATATCTGGCCTAGTGTTAGAGCAGTGTGTGTGTGTGTAAACTCTTTTTATTCCAATGGAACCCAAACTGGATTACCAGTTATGGGCCTCATCCTGCTCCAGTTGAAGTCAATAGGAATCTTGCTATCAAATTTAATGAGAGCTCAGTGAGGCTCAGAATACATATAAATGCAGCCACTTCTGCTGGTGATGGTGGAGTAATCAGCCAGCACCCGCACAACAGCACATGTGTGGGTGGGAGAGAGAGGAGGTGGAATTTTAACCAAGGATTCTGGGACAAATCCCTCCTCTTATCAAAATGCAATGGGATCTTTAACGTCTATGTAAAGCAAACAAAACCTCAACTTCTAAAGTCTCATTTGAAAACTTATTTACCTATAGCTTATTCATTGCATTCATTGCAATTCATGGCCAAATATAGTGTACTAGTTGCAAAATAATATGCTTGGTTCAGATGATGGTACTTTATTGGGGGCAAGTGCTTCTGGGCTCTGCAATAACCACTGAAGATTCATTTCTGGAAGCCTTAGTCACACATACAGTCCCATACAATTACTTGTGTGAGTAAGGGTTACTCAGCATGAATTGGGCCCTATGGCGTTTAGACACTTCCTAGTGCTCTGAGGACGCTGGATCTTCAGTACATAGTAGCATACATCATGCTGATAGTGCAAAGACAGAATCAAACAGCAAGACTTGAGACTATCATCAGTAGGAAGTTAAATTGTATAAAATGAAATATATGTTTACAGTTATCATCAAATGGCTTGATATTTAAATAATTAATTCAGCAGAAAAGGTTTTAAAACATTCTACTAACACATCCCCAGCATGTAGGAACCGGTATATTGATGAAAACAGAGGGGAAAATACCTTTGAAGTGCTTCATATAAACACAAGATGGCACTTTAACTTCATAGATAAAGCAATTACTCGATTGGGGAAATTTCCTCCTGAAAACACAATTGCACCACTTCATTTTTTTTATTGAAATGCAGGAGAAACTGTATATAGATAAGAAGCTAAAGGAAGCTTTTTTGTAACGATGTATGGACTTTATTTACTCTGTAATGTATGCTACTTTTGCTCCAGATTGGTGAACTGATTGTAAGGTTAATGAGTGTGAAAGTCAAATGTTAACATAACAGGGAAGCAACTAGCTTTTGCCACTGGTAAGGTATTCTCTGCTGGATCTAATTAAAGTGGTGTTTTTTTCATTTGGGTTTTTATTTACTATCGGTCAGGCTTCCATGTGTGCCTTCTTTCTCTGTCGTATGGTATTTACTTTGCTATTTTGATCCTGAGGGAGGCAATTCTTTCTTCATTTACATGCACTTTAGTATTTCTGAATGATTGAACCCTGTTATGGGCTTTCCCCGTTCACAAGTGCCAATTGGCATTATGCTGGTGGAGTGCATTTTGTTTTGTTGAGTGTAAGATGCATAAGCCTTGTCAAAGTCATCTTGCCTTTCGCCATTGCAGACTTTTAGTGGAACATTTTTGATTTGTACAGTACAGACCCATTTATGCATGAATTTGCTTAACGCGCGGTAGCACCATGCCTCCCAGTGCTACCTATTGAACACGCAAAACTCGTTAACACGCGGTACAGGAACTTGCTATGTAGCACTACAGATTTGCTCACTAACTCACTGACATAGAAATCGACAGGAAGTGCGGAGAGGAAATGTGTTGTACATCTTTACCGCCGATGGGGGGTGGGAGGGGAAGCAGCAACATTAAAGCATTGCCGCGAAAAAGGACCCTGCAGCGCTTTAAGAGGGGGGCAAAGGGAGCAGCTGCCCCAGGGCTGGTGATTTAAAAGGGCCTGGGGCTCTGGACGCGACTACCGCAACAGCGGCATCCGGAGCCCCGGGCCCTTTAAATCACCACGGGAACCCCGGGTGGCACAGACTAGGCGGCCTGGAAGGGCTGGCTGGGGGATGCCTACCCCTAGCTCCGCCCCTTCTGCCTGAGGCCCCGCCCCTTCCGAGGGCCAGAGCCACCCCCTTCCCTTACCAGTAAGTGTCTTGAGTTACTTTCACCCCTGTATAGTAATAATAATGTTTTTATTAGATTACACATTTGAATTTATATTCTTGCAAAGCGCTGTTAACAGATAGGCCTGCAGTATTTGGGACGCTGTGAATAGATATGTAATCCTAGATAATTATACGTGTATATATAGATATCTTAAGATATTTCGGCATAGCCCGCTTAACCTGCGGTCCGTTAACATGCGGTCATGATGGCGTGACTCCTGACATCCGCGCGTAAACCGATCTGTACTGTAGTTTGTAGTATTCGGCCAGTTATTTGTTTTCTTGAATTATTCCAGTCAAGTGGCCAGTGCTATATACACAGCTGACTCACCCACATGCAGAATAATAAATGGCTGTGCTGCGTACTTGGGTTCTTGGTGTATGAGATTTTTGACATGAGAAAGTATTTATCGTCTCTTAAATAGTAGCGTTCTGCCACCCTACTAAGTGTGTGTGTGTGCATGCACATATGTGGTGGGCTATTTCTTATGTCAGTGAAGGTGAATGGAAAACAGACACAGCCATGTTTACATTTCCCAGCATGACCAACTGGCCTCTATACTAGGAGAAGGTGAAAACTTTTGTTTTTAGAATTGGTAACCTCTGATGATTTTCTGGCAGACCCAGTCCAGACAAGGTGAAGAAGCATGTTGCTAATGGGGACTTCAGGTTAGGAGGCCCTTGCAGAGAATTCTACAACCTCCCTAGGTAATTTGTTCCAGTGCTTAACTACCCTTCCAGTTAGGAAGTTTTTCCTTATGTCTAACCTAAAACTCCCTTGCTGCCATTTAAACCCATTACTTCTTGTACTGACCTCAGTGGATAAAGAGAACAATTTATCACCCTCTTCTTTATAACAACCTTGTACATACTTGCAGACTATCACACCCCTGCCTAGTCTTCTCTTCTCCAGACTAAACAAACCCACATTTTTAAATCTTTCCATGTGGGTCATGTTTTCTAGACCTTCAGTTATTTTTGTTGCTATCCTCTGGACTTTCTACAATTTGTCCACATCTTTCCTGAAGTGTCGTGCCCAAAACTGGACAGAGTACTCCAGCTGAGGCCTTATCAGTGCCGATTAGAGTGGAAGACTTTCTTCTCATGTCTTGCTTACAACATTCTTGCTAATGCATCCCAGATGCTCGCTTTTTTTGCAGCAGTATTGCATTGTTGATTCATATATTTAGTTTGTGATCCACTATACAGGGCCGGCTCTAGCTTTTTTGTTGCCCCAAGCAGCAAAAAAAGGCGCCGCCCCCAAGCCCCCCCCCCAGAGNTTGAGAAATACACGCTTTGCTAGGGTTACCATATTCAAACATTTAAAAAAGAGGACACTCCACGGGGTCCCAGTCCCGTCCCCGGCTCCGCCCCTTCCCCGGCCCCCCCCCGCGGAATGCCGCGCCGCGCTCCCCCCCGCCGCCCCTTACCAGGTGCTGTCCCAAGCATGTGCTTGGGTGCCTGGTGCCTGGAGCCGACCCTGCCACTATAACCCCCAAATCCTTTTTGGCAGTACTCCTTCCTAGGCAGTCATTTCCCATTTTGCATTTGTGCAATTGATTGTTCCTTCCTAAGTGGAGTACTTTGCATTTGTGCTTATTGAACTTCATCCTGTTTATTTCAGACCATTTCCCGTTTGTCAAGATCATTTCAAATTGTAATCCTGTCCTCCAAAGCACTTGCAACCCCTCCCAGCTTGCAACACCTCTGCAAACTTTATAAATGTAGTCTCTATGGTATTATCCAAATTTATGAAGATATTGAATAGAACCAGATCTAGGATAGATTCCTGCGGGATCCCAAGTGATTTGCCCTTCCAGCTTGACTGTGAACCATTGATAACTACTCTCTGAGTACAGTTTTCTAACCAGTTGTGCACTCACCTTATAGTAGGTTCTTCTGGGCTATATTTCCCTAGTTTGTTTATGAGAGGGTCATGTAAGACATCAACAGCAGCCTTACTAAAGTCAAGATTTATCACATATACCACTTTCGCCCTATCCACAAGGCTTATTACCCTGTCAAAGAAACATACTAGGTTGGCTTGGCATGTTTTTTCTTGACAAATCCATGTTGACTATTACTTATCTCCTTTATTATCTTCTAGGTGTTTACAAATTGGTTGTTTGATTATTTGCTTCATTATCTTTCCAGGTACCAAAGTGAAGCTGTCTGGTCTATAATTTCATAGGTTGTCCTTATTTCCCCATTTATAGATACGTACTATATTTACCCTTTTCCAGTTCTCTGGGATCTCTCCTATCCTCCATGAGCTCTCAAAGATAATTGCTAATGGCTCAGAGATCTCTTCAGCCTTTTGCTTAAGTATTCTAGGATGTATTTCATCAGGCCATGCCAACTTGAAGACATCTAACTTGTCTAAGTAATTCTTAACATGTTCTTTCCCTATTTTAGACTCAAATCTGACCCCATTTATACTGATGTTCATTCTGTTAGTTGTCCAATCACTGCTAACCTTGTTGGTGCAAATTGAAACAAAAACGGCATTCTGCACTTTGGCCATTGCTGGATTTTCTCTTATGGTTGTCTTCTTGGTTCTAATGTATTTGTAAAATGTTTTCTGGTTATCCTTTATGTCCCTAGCTAGTTGAATGTTCGACCCATTCATGCACACAATGATATAACACAGGCGGATGTATGTTTGTGGGGTGCCAACATACTTCCCTTTCCGTAATAGCGCTCAGCCCCTGCTGCTGTCCACCAGCAGTGCTGCTTCTGTACCCCTCATAGCTGCTCCCGTCTCAAGTAAGTTTCCTTCAGTCCCTCCTTCCTGGGAGTTTCTCGTGCTTTCCTCCAGGCCTCCCCACTACCTGATTCTGCTCCAGCTCCTGTCAGGGCCTTCCTACCTTGGCTGCTTCATACTGTTCCTTTCGGGGTCTTCCTCTCTCCCTCCCCCCACCACATACATCACTGAAACTTGATGCTGCCTGTCATTTCCTATGACTGTACCCAGTGATGAGCTCCCAAAATCCTAAGAATTGGTTCCCTACCGGGTCCTCAGTGGCAGCAGGGGAGTCTTCACTCGCTCCGGGTTTTCGGTAGCAGGTCCTTCACCCTGAGTGAGTGAAGGACCTGCCACCGAAGACCCGGTAGGGAACCACGTGGTGAGTACAAGCCCCACGTGCCTGTGTCCCCCTCCCCCACCCACCCATCCAACCCCAACCCACGTCCTGCCCTCGACTGCCCCCCTCAGAACCCACAACCCATCAACCCCTCCTTGTCCCCTGACCACCCCCTCCCAAGATCCCCCACCCTAACTGCCTCCCAGGACCCCATCCCCTACCCAACCCGTCCCACTCCCTGTCCCCTGACTCTCCCAACCCCATCCACCACCACCCTGACAGACCCCCGGGACTCCCACGCCTACCCAACCTCCCCCATTCCCTGTCCCCTGACCACCCCCCCATAACCTCACCCCCTCCAACCACTCCCTACCCCTTATCCAACCCCTCCTCCCAGCCCCGGCTGGCTCCCTTACCATGCTGCTGTGTAAGGATGCAGCGCAACCGCTGGAGCTTGCAGTCCCACCCCCTTACCCAGAGGTGAAAGTAAGCCGGTGTGCCCCCGTACGGCGTACAGGCAAGAGCCGGTGTGCCGTACCGGGGTGGCCTGGCTTCCTCAGGGGGCAATTTAAAGGGCCTGGGGCTCCCAGCGGGGGCTGGAGCCCCAAGCCCTTTAAATTGCCACCAGAGCCCCACTGATGGACCCCTAGGGTAGAGGCAGTGGAGCTCTGGGGGCTATTTAAAAAGTCCATGGCTTCCGCTGCTTCTACCACCCCGGCCCTTTAAATAGCCACCGGAGCCCCACTGCCACTACTTCAGGGCTCCGGCAGCTATTTAAAGGGCTGGGGTGGTAGAAGCAGCAGGAGCTCTGGGCCCTTTAAATAGCTGCCAGAGCCCTCGGGTAGCGGGGGGCTCCAGCTGCCTCTGCCGCTCCGGTCCTTTAAATAGCCGCTGGAGCCCCGCCGCTTCCCCAGGGCTCCGGCAGCTATTTAAACGGCTGGGGCGGTAGAAGCAGGGGAGCCCCGGGCCCTTTAAATAGCCCCCAGAGCCCTGGGGTAGCAGGGGGCTCCGGGGGCTATTTAAAGGGCTGGGGCTCCAGCTGCCTCTGCCGCCCCGGTCCTTTAAAGAGCCACCGGAGCCCTGGGGAAGCAGCGGGGCTCCAGCAGCTCTGCGATGGTGAGGGAGAAGCGGGGGAGGGGCCGGGGAAGCCTTGGCCTCCCCAGTTGGGAGCTCAGGTGGGCCAGACAGGAGGCCCGTGGAAAGGTGTTTGCCCACCCGTCTGCCCCTTTAGGAACCGGTTCTACACCAGCTTCTAAATTTAGCAACCCGGTTCTTGCGAACCGGTGTGAACCGGCTCCAGCTCACCACTGCCTGTACCCGCTCCTGTCTCATGCTCCCACAAGCTGGCCTGCCATTAAATCTCCTCTACCCAGGCCTCCAAGGGAAAATGGGAGGATGGATAGAAGCTATTGCTTTATTGTATTCCTAAAACACACAGTTTTGGTAATCAGCTAGTGGGTAGTAGGACATGAGCACATAGGAAGGGATTCTCAACTGAATGGATCCACAAGTGTGTCTGGAGGTTCTTAAAACAACCCTGATTCCATGAAACATACTAAAAATAATTCCAGTGAAAATAGAACTGCTCTGACCTCCATCCCACCCCCTTCACCCCAAAAAATTATTAAGGTCAGGATTCCCCACCTCTGTCCTTTCTCCTTACCTGCAGAAGCAGCTCCTTTTTAGGCAGGGGAGAACTGTTCCCAAACTTTGGGGTCAGGTCTACTTTTCATCGAGAGACTTGGCAGCCTGCTTTATTTATCCAACTCTGTCTTCTTTATGAGGTGAGTAGGCAGCATCCTTCTCCTAACCCAGCTAGGTTCCTTCAAGGTGGCTGTGACGTTGCACCCCATAATGCTTTATAAGCATATTTCTATGAATGTAAATGACATAACTGGAATATGTTTTATGCTACATATGCCATGTAACATATCTCTGCAAAGGTTATGATCTACTGAATATATTCATCCTATTTGCATGCATGCATCATTTTTGTATTCGAAGTTATGAATACTGGCTGTGTACTTTTGATTTTAAGTAGCCTCAGTGAAGCATTTGGTCAGCTTCTTGAGAAAAGACTATTCTCAGTAAGTGCCCAATCAATAGACTTTGATAGACTCCAATCCACATTTGAGCTTTCCTGGGAACGTTCCTGTAGAGAACTATGTCATGCATGGACATGTGACTTGCCAGGTGACTCCAAAACTCCATCTTGTAGAGGGGATTTCCACCCAAAAGAGAGAAACTATATAAAGCCCTGGGAGAGCCCTCCATTTTGTCTTCAGCTGGCTCAAGAGATAGCTTCTCCACCCCAAAGGATACCTGAAAGAAACTGGAACAAAGGACAGTAACCACAGGTGAGTGATTGCTGGACCCAGAGTAGAAGGAGGCTAGTCTGTAAAAGAAGCTTACTGGAACATATCTGAGGGTGAGATTTCATCTGTAATCACTTTTTTACTGCATTAGACTTAGATTTGTGTGTTTGAATTTACTTTGCTTGGTAATTCACTTTGTTCCATCTGTTATTACTTTGAGTGCTATAAGAAGAGCTAGGTATTATTATTAATCACAAGCGATGAGAATAGACTCCTGAGCCTTGAAGACTCCGTCCCAGTCATGTCAGTGATTACATGAATGTACGAAAGGGTCTGTGAAATTGGAGTAGGGCCTACGATTATCCATTCAGGAACTGCAATAATTTCCCTTTTGAGTCAAAAGTGCATTTTTTCAATAGAATCCATCCACTCTGTTTATTAGTTTGCAAACCTTCTGTTGGCACATTTAAGAATGAATCATTTGCATGGGAAAGTGTTGCCTAAACAAAAATAAAACCATTTTTTGTTGTTTTTGTTTTAATTTTTTTCCTCCGCATCAGCATTTTTAGAATAAATTCCACAGAAATGTCATATACAGTGACTGTAGCTTTCTTGTAAACTGAACTTTTTTCTGCTCTGGATAAACATTCATAGATTGACATTCACATTTTCAAATTAAAGCATTCTCAGAAGAGGGGATCCGTGTTTGGAACAAACTTCCAGACAGGATTAGGTGAATCTGGAATCTGAACCTCTGTAGTAAACATGGTAAAATCTTACTCTTTGGCAAGGTATTTCCACCACAAAAATGACACACTGTTAACAGCCCCTTCTATCCCAAGCCTCCCGACCATCCAAACAAACCAAAACCAAAAATCCTGAAACAAATCCATCTGAAAACAATCAAACAATACAAATTAATTTAATTTAAAAAAAATCACAAATCCTATCGCAAACAGGATTTGTACCCCTCAAAAGGAGAAATGTCAGAGTTTCTATGAAATCCACTAGGGGCTTCACTATTGCTATTGATTTAATGTGAAAGGGGCTTGGATACTATAGAAATGGCTGGCAGTATAAACCCCTAAGATATAAAACATAACTTTTAAAATAAAGGAGTGGAGTCAAGGATTGTGTTGTAGACACAGTCTCAGGCAAACCTATTAACTATCACAGACTTTGAGCTTTGCAGTAACTTAACAAAAATGCTGAAAATATTTTTTTATTAACATTTGTAAATTATTCAGGATTTTTATATCAAGGCATAATGGAGATGAAACAATAAAACATATGCCAGGCAGTGTGTTTCAAAGTTCTCAACACAAAACAAAGTCATGAATATCATTTATTTAATTAATGTCATATGTTTAATAGCACCATTATTTTTCCTGCCAATGTTAAACTCACTCTGAAGAAAGTGAACAGCTATGGCAAATCAAAGATTAACCCTTTCTGCACTCTTGGGTTGAAAAAAAATGTTGCCTGGGTGTCAGGGGTGTTTGGAAGGGGGAATCTTCTTAGATTATTGGCATCAAATTCAACAAACAAGCAAAAAAGGGGACAGATCCTTATCTGGTGTCAATTGT
Source organism: Trachemys scripta elegans (assembly GCF_013100865.1). Lineage (NCBI taxonomy): Eukaryota > Metazoa > Chordata > Testudines > Emydidae > Trachemys > Trachemys scripta. The sequence continues at coordinate 83,891,914 of NC_048306.1, forward strand.
CATAGCTCCATTGGCAATTGCTGTGAAACTTACATGACTGAATTCAATGGTGCTATGACAGTTGACACCAGCTGAGGAGCTGCCCTCCCTTGCGTAAACCAGATTGCGTTCAATACACTGGGTCAGATCTGGCACCCATTTACAGTGGAACAAATCCAGAGTACATCTCATACTCCAGATTTACACCAGTTTTTCAGTGGGATTTGGCCCACTGTCTAATTCAAGCCTGTTATTGCCTCATGGTTCAGTAGTACATCTGATATGTCCTTTAGTGGGAGTCTGAGTGCTCACCTTATAATCACCTTGTCTCAAGAAGTTAATTTTATCCCAGAAAGGTACTTGTCCTTTACCCAAAGCTCTCTGTTAGCATCTGTGCTTGGGTTAATGTGCACTCACCAAAAAATCCAGAAGTGCTGACATTGCTGTGTCTCTCTGTTAGTATTTAAAAATACATACGTTCTTGCAAATGAAAAAATAGCTATCCCTGCTGTATTTCTATATCCCTTCACTGTTTGCTGTCCAGAGGCCCTGCCTGAGGTTGAATTACTGAGTCATTCGCAGATGTAGCTACATGCAGTGCATGCTGTGAAGCTAGCTATGCATTTAACTTTTCCTCTGATCCTGAATTTTCTAGCAACGTATCTGACTCTTCCAGCTTTTTCTTCCATCTCAGAGTCATGCTTTTTAGGCTAGATATTACCCTAGGTGTTGAGCAATTTGGAATGTTTCTGTTTTCATAATGGTTTGCTAAGAAAAAGAGCAGAATTTCAATATAGATGTCATTTCCTTGTGTCTGCAGCCATGTAACTTCCATGTTTCCAAATGCTACCCCATGCTAGGATTGGGTTGTGTCTGGAGTTGAATGGGTGATCTCCAAGGAATAACTCAGTGTGTCGGTAAGTCAGGTGAGTAATTCGGTTAGTAGTAGGAGTACATCTCCCTTTAAGCCAAGCCAGATGCAAGCAGGAAGTAGGGGCACTGTCCAGCAGGGCTGCCACGTTTCCAATGAGAAGTGGAACTAAAGTTCTGAACCATTGTGCTCATTAAAGATGCCATGGATTTTTTTTTTGTTCAAGAACAGGTATGTTCACCCAAACTTTTTAATCCAGATTCCAACTCACACAATTACATCCCGAACTCCTTAATTCCCTCTGTTGTTGTAATATCCTTTGTGGAATTTTGAAATTGTTGCTCCTTTTCAGTAGCAGAAGAAATGACCCCATGTGTATAATTTGTAAAGCACTTTAGGATCTTTAAGGAAGAAAATTACAATAATATACTTATGGGACCTTTTTCATATTCACAAATCTGCTGAATAATGTGAACACTGAGATTTACACAACTGGAGAAGATTAACATATTTCACTGAGATTTGTCCTGCTAGCCCAAGAAGTTTGTAATGAAACATCTGGGGAATTGCTCTACTATCTGCTTATTCCCTCCTCAAGCTATAAACCCATCTCCCTCCTGAACTAACTTACACCATTTTATTCCATAATTATGCAACTGCTGATAGTCATTTAGTTTCCTGTGAACTTTGATGCCATCTTTGCCTTTTTGGTTTTTAATATCTTGAAGGGTTTCCAGAATTTATTTGTTTTTGTGAGCGAATAGACTTGGTATCTGGAGACAGAAATCCTTTATTTATCAGGTGGACAGGTATTATACAGCACAGTCACCAATAAGGTAAGCTTCCCCATGCTTCCCTGGCCATGAGCCTGGACCTTCACAAGCAAGGAGTGAGAGGTTAGTTTATTCTTAGTGCCCAAATCATGCCTTGGCCCTTTTACTGAGATTGCCAATAGATTACTAATTAGTGACAATTATAGTAGTGAATTTTGTTATGTGGACACTTGTCCTCTGGCTACGGGATTGAGTCTACAAAACTCATGTCAGATAGGACACATCAAAATTTGGGGCAGTTGAGAAGTAGAGGTATAATTTAGGCCTAGCTCTATTAACAAGGTTTTAGGAATAAGAGCGAATTTGTTTGGAAAAATTAGGAACTACCCGTGTCCAGAACTTGATTGGACTCCAAACGACTGCCTTGAATGCTAGTTCACTCTTTCCCCCTGTTATTTTTCTTTTTTGTTCAACTTCTCACTTCCATCAGGGTTTACACATGGAAGTTTTGTAATGGTTTGTTCTTAAGGGGCAAAATCCTGGCTCCATTAACATCAGTGAATTGATGGGTCTTTGAGATTTCCAACCCAATGATGCAGACTTAAGAGGTCCAGTTAAGTTTTACTTTCTGGTACTTCTCTGAAACAAACCACCAGACTTTTAGAGGTTCCACTCTGTTAGTTTGAAAGAGTAGCTGAAAGTTTAGAAGTTTAAATTATCTGTGTTTCTCAAAAGGAGAAAAACAGCCAGAGATCCCTGATGGCTGTGACAGGAGTGATATTAAAAAGAGATGGCAGAACATTATCACTTTGAAACAAGAGAATAAATCCCTGAAGCACCTCAAGATGTCTTCAGTAACCCAATACCCTCTGCCTCTGAGGCACTCATAAAGGCAAAAAGATTGAAAAGAGGAACGAATTGCAATGTCTCATTATTACTGAGCATGTCAAAATACAAATTTGGGGTCATTTTCTGCTACATCTCTTAGAAGCAGCACAGAAGATCAGGTGGGTGGGGATGGGGGACAAACAAGGCTCAAATTTACCTGTTTCTGGAGTTGGTATGGTCTCTGGCATAAGTTAGAGCAGCCCCAGGACTGCTCAAATTTCTGGTAAGGTCTCCATGGCTGCCTATGGTTTCCTCTGCAGTCCAAAGCAGCTGTAGAACTAAGTACTGCAATCACATCCCTTTCTTCTCCTGGCATGGCTCTCCACTGCTGGCCCCACCCCCAGTATGGACATACATTGGAGGCTGTGAGAGACAGTGGTGCAGCACTCCCCAGGGATGTTATAGGTTTTTTATGGTCCCCGCACACCACCAAAGTGACAATGAGGAGACCAGCGTCTGGTCCTGTGTCTACAGAAACAAATCTAGTGCTGTCGAATTGGCTATGACGCAGGGAGGATTTCTTTGCTCACTGAGTGTGCAGCGTTGTCTTGCTGCAGGTTCCAGAATCAAAACTAAGGAAAGCGTATTGGACATTGTCTGAGGAACTGCATTCTTCAGGACATGAACCCCTGCCTGGAGAGGAAATGGACTATAGCAGCAGTGAGAGAATTCTGGCATTAGGTTGCAAATGGCAAAATAAACAGTGCCACAATGTGCTTTAAATTGTTAGTTACAACAATTCATATCCCTCTGCTAGATGACTGCAGGTTGTAGCATGTGGCAATAAGCATCTGTAATGTGCTTTCAATCCCTAACAAAACATGCTGTAAAATGTTTGCATTGCCATCTTCCAGTACCACACTAACTTTGAATTGTTTCATTTTTATGGTAGAAGGAGGTTTAGACTATAAAGTATGCTGTGTGGAAAGGGCATGTACGTCTTGCAATATATTAAAATTCATTAGCTATACTTAGCACTCTGTGGGCCAGCCCCTTAGCTGTTGTAAAGCAGCATATCTCCATTGACATCAGCAGAGCTGCAGCAATTTACATCCATTGAAGACTGGGCCCCGTGTAGCAGTAGACCCCCACAATCCCTTGAGGATAATAAACCTGTACTGCAATACAAGGTACATATAAAATAGTTTTATATTTGTTCATATAAGCCGTGCACAGACTCTAGGGGAGTGCTGTAGCTGTAGTTTGCAGCAGGATAATTCAAAGCAGAGTCAAATGGTAAAACTTTCATGATAATATTGTTCATCAGCATTAAAATGGAAAACAGCCTGAAGCTACTGTCTTGGGAGCAGTAGAGTAGCCCATGCAATAGTATTCTGTGTCTGAGTATTTTGTCGTATGATTGCCCCATTTTTAATCTCATTTTAGCCTAAACCCTAATTCTATTGGAGTTAATAACAAAATCCCCATTGACTTCAAAAGGAGCAAGATTTGACCCTTATATGCTAACCTTGTTCAGTTTCATTAGGGATTTTTGTTTAAAACAGAGGTTTAGGCTTGTGTTTTTCTTCAGTTTTAAGTGTTTGCAGCCATAATGAAGAAATGTATTAAACTTGGCAGCAATTAGATTAATTGCATGTGAAAAATCCTGATGTGAAAAATCCTGCTTGGGTTCTAGGAGCGAGGTGAATATTTTGTTTTTTCCACTTATATCTCAGAAAGAACAGAGTAGGGTAGCACCAACACCATTAGCTAGGAACAGAGAGGTTTAAATCAAAGCCTAACCAAAGGGGGTTAAAGAAAAAAATGTGCCTTGCTGATGGGGTTTTAATCATGGTCATGGATTGCTCATTTTTAAATTGCATCTGAGAGAGTTTAACCAAAGGTGATTCTGATTAGTGAGAACTCCCTTCGTTTTGTGACAGAAAGAGCTGAAGGGCCTGGGATGAGGGCAAATGTTGTGAGGCAGACAGACAGCACTGGACAGGCTAGACAAGGGTTTTGGTTCCTTCTGGAAAGGTTAAGGCTGCTGTGATTCCACAGGGTGCTGGGCTGACACGGTGGCTCTCAGTAGCTATCAGTCTCTCAGTTAAACAGGACTCTGGTGAACTAAAGTAAAAAGTCACTAAATATTTATGATGTGCAAAACCAGCCTCAAACAGTCAAGTAAAACAATTGCAGAAAGGCTCAGCAACACCCAGATTATGGGGCTCCATGTCAACTCCAACTGAAAAGTAAATAATAGATGGAATGGAACGTTCTAAGCGGATATTAATTAACTAAATAATTTATTTGTCGGGGTGTCAAAAACATGTCAGTATCTTACAGCCATACTTAAACAAGGCCTGAGCTTACTTTGGGTGGAGGGATAGCTCAGTGGTTTGAGCATTGGCCTGCTAAACCCAGGATTATGAGTTCAATCCTTGAGGGGGCCATTGGGGAATTTAGTTAGGGATTGGTCCTTCTTTGAGCAGGGGGTTGGAGTAGATGACCTCCAGAGGTCCCTTCCACCCCGATATTCTATGATACCCTCCAGTTCCAACTGTTTGCATAGCCATAGATTTTGCACCTCTTATTAAAAGACATATGGAAATGTCCAGTTGCACAGTGAGCTTTGGTGATGGCAAGAAAGAGAGTAGATTTTGAAACTGTAATTTTCCAAGTCAAGAGGAAGTGCTGAGGTTAGAGACTGATGCTGAGACTTAAAGGCCTCCCCACCCCATTTGTGAAGAATGATCTAAAGATGACCAAGCTATCAGCATTTAAAATAGGGGCATCCAGGGGATTGTCAATAGGTTGGCTCTGCTTATCCAAGGATTATTCTTCATCTATAGATATTTTTCACCATTTCAGGTGAGGCAGGGCATTAATCCCTTAAAGGAAAAAGTGCCTTCTGCTAATTTCTAGCAACTCTCTCTGGCCAGTTGATTGGCTCCAGGGGAAGTCGCGTCAAACCCTCCTCAGCTGGGGTGAGGGATGATCTAATACCATAACTCTGGAGATGGTCTGAGAACAGACCCTGCTGAAAGTGCTAGGCTTAATTTTTCTGGGTGCCTAAATTGCAACATTTAGAGTCTAGTTTCCAGTGGCACTGACTTCAGTGAGAGTTGTGGGAGTGCAACACTTCTGAAAATCAAACCCCAGACATTGCAAATTGGGTTCCTGCTAATAAATGGACACTTTTGAAAATGTTGGCCTAAATCACAGTAAGTAAAGATAAACAAGAATTTCTTTAAGTATTTATGATAGTACTTAAGTAAGGCAAAGAGTTAAGGAGACAGTAGGTGAAAACATGGAAAGTTAATGATGTGTGAGATTGCTGTCACTAACAAACAGCTCATATGATTTCTTTGGTTCTCTCAGTATTCACAAAGGAAGAAAAAGATAATATACCAGAAACTGAAATACATTTTAATGGGGCAGGAAGCTATGAGTACGTCTAGACAGACCAAAAAACCTTGCCGCAGCAAGTCTCAGAGCCTTGGTCAACTGACTTAGGCATGCGTGGCTTGCACTAAGGGGCTAAAAACAGCAGAACAGATGTTCCTGCTCAGGTTGGAGCCAGGGCTCTAAGGTGCTCCTCCCTTGCCAGGTTTCAGAGCCTGGATTCCAGCCCAAGGGGTAACATCTACACGACTATTTTTATCCCCATAGCACCACCTCCATGAGCCCACATCAGCTGACCTGGGCTCAGACTCGCTGTCATGTGTGAGTTTTTTTGGCTGTGAAGATGTGCCCTTAGGCATGTCTACACTGCAGTTTGACACCAGCAGCTGGCACGTGCCAGCTGACTACAGTATTGCCAACCCCAAATGTTCAAAAAATCACGAGTCAACAAAAATCACGAGATTGGGTTTAAAATCATGAGATTATGTAAAAATAATAATTTGGTGTTCTTTTTATTTTCCTTTTGAGCCTTTAGAGGGCACTGGGGTCACATTTTGAAGCTTTCTCCACAAACATGGGGGCTAGAAACTTACTTTTTCTTTAAGAATGAAGGCTGAAATCATCGCATATCCACCTGACTCCAGGAGGTAGGGCTTTAAGGAAAACAATAATTATCACGAGACTCATGACAAATTCATGAGAGTTGGCAACACTGTAACAGACTCAGGTTCATGGGGCTCAGGCTAACGGGCTGTTTAATTGTGGTTTTGATGCTGCTACTCTGAAACCTGTCAGGAGATTTAAGGTTTATGAGAGAGGCATGAAAAATTGCCTTTTGATGTAGATGAAGCAGGGGCTGGTGCAGCAGGCAAGAGTCTGATGACTCTTCTCATTATAATCACAGAACATGCTTTACTAGACAAAGGCTGGGGGGAAAGCAGAACATCAGCTGCCTCTACTGTTCCTGCTGCCGTCAGCTGACAAGCAGTGCTGATGTAAACAGAGTCAGAATGAGCTCTACCCTGATATCTGGTGGTGAGTTGTGGAAAAGGACTTCAGGGGCTGATCTCGTTTGCATGGGCACACCCACTCCGCCTAGCATGAAGGGACTCCTTGCCCAAATGGTCACTTTGGGACCCCCCAGTCTCTTTGTTATCGGGGCAGGAGTAATAAAGTGGTTTTTATCCTGATTATGGAATCAAGGATAGTAGAACTGTACTTGGCATTTTATGATGGATGGACTCGCTCTCAACTAAGTAGCACTCGCTAGGCAAGGGGCATGGGTTCTAAAGCCTAGTGAACTGAGAGAGGCTGAGGACAGGTATGTTTATCTAGCAGTGTAACTCCCTTTCTCCAAGGGCCCTAAACACAATTTTGATCTCTCCACTGTATAATAACAAAGCAAATTTTGATTCGGTTTGGAGTCTTGTTACATGCTGCAGAGTTGAAATCACTGATTCCTAGGTCTAAGCATTAGACCTACTTTGGGTTTGTGGTTCTGAGTGTGCTAGCACTGGTGTCCCCCCTACTGAAAGCTGAAATCACTAAAGAGCTGAAGTTACTCAGAGCTGAAATCACTGAGAGCTGTGTTAAGTGGAGTGGGGGGGCTGAAGACATAGTGGTGAGTGGCTAGTGGAGAGGCACGGCTAGCAGGACGGCTGGTGGAGAGGTGCGGACAGGCACGGCTAGCAGGATGGCTAGCAGAGAGGAGTGGCCAGCAGGATGGCTGGTGGAGAGGCACAGCTGGTGGTGAAGACTGCAGCAGAACCCTGTGGAGAGGCATGGCAATCGGCCATCGACCTGAGCAGTGGAGCATGTAAGATGCCCCCCTCCCCTCACTTCCACCCAGGCAAGGCAGTAAACTCTGTAGATGGAGGGGGGAGATAGCTCAGTGGTTTGAGCATTGGCCTGCTAAACCCAGGGTTATGAATTCAATCCTTGAGGGGACCATTTAGGGATCTATGGCAAAAATCTGTCTGGGGATTGGTCCTGCCTTGAGCTGAGGTTGGACTAGATGACCTCCTGAGGTCCCTTCCAACCCTGATATTTTATGAACTTCTGAACTCTGGGGGCTGCATTAACCAAGGACAGAAACTCTGGGTGAGGTGACTTTTGGATTGCTGGACTTAAGACCCTGAGGGGAAAAGGACACTGCGAAACTTAGTTTGGGGTGGGTCTTTTGCTCATGGTTTGTGTTATGAATCCTGTTTGTGGTGTTTCCCCAACATAGTGCCACATTGTTTCCCTCTTTTATTAAAAGGCTTTTGCTACACTCAGACTCTGTGCTCTTATAGGCGTCCAGGGAGTGGTATGTATTTGTCCCAGGTCACTGGGTGGGGGCTCAAGCCGGTTATGCATTGTGTTATTGAACCGGAACCCCTAGATACTGAACCCGGCTCTTGTTGCTGCCAACTCTGATTGGCAGAAGGGTTACACTAGTGTTCATCATTTCAGCACCCCTAAACTTTACAGATGCCCTTACTCTTTTATGCTTTTCTTCATCAAATATACATCACTCCCATTTTACCCAGGTTCTGTCTTATCCAGCTAATTATCATCCATTCCCTTCTCTCTCCTTCAGCCACTAGGGGAAAGCTTTTGTGCCATTTAATCTTTAATTTGGTGGTTTTTATTGAAAATATCCCCCAGAATCCTGAATAACCTAAAAGGGGAAAAAGAATGGAAGGAATCAAACTACATTTGAATTAGTGATCTACCACAATAGGAATGCTTTACTCCATATTTTCAAGTGTACCACACCAAAATAAGTGTACCTCCTCTGCAGCAAGCCAGAAGATTTCAGCATGTACCCAAAGAAGTGGAAAAGTTTGCAGTGCAGTCACTTTCTTCCCCAAAGGAGAAATAGTGGTAGGCAATTGGAGGATGGGAGAAAGGATGACACAAGTGGAAAGACTGAGTAGTGTGATGACCTGTTAGCTAGATTTCCTAGGAAAATCCATCTGGAAGTTGTATAAATCATGCATTGACTTTTCCTTTACAATCATGGAGCCAATCACAACAGATAACGATCCAATTACAAACTATTAAAGTTGGCAAATTGCCCAGGGCAGATGACTGACATTCCAAAATTCTGAATGAAGTAGTATGGGGGAATGAGATATGTAAAAGTCAAGGGGGAGGCAGAGAATAGGGATGAATTAGTTCTGGTGAGATGGTCAATTAATGTAGCTTTTGGAAACAATGGATGATGCAAAGTACTCATTAGACTTTCAAGGCTGACATAAATTGTGGGCATGGGGGCAGGGAGAATTAATGGAGACAGCATGAAAAGGTATGACAGCAAAGCATTTGGAAAAACTTTTTATTAAAAAAATCAGGAAAAACAGATGTACAGTATATTATGAGCACAATATTATGAAACTGGTAAAAACAGACATAATTTACCTGGATTTCAAGGAATCATGTTATAGTCTATCATGCAAGATTAATTGGTCAGAAAATACGGTACTGTTCTGTGGTATGATAATTATATTGTTTATGGCATTATTCGATCATGAGTTAGGACCCTTAGGAAAAGGAGATAGAAACACAATGTGGGAGGCATGAGAATGAGAGAATTGTACTGTCACAGTTTAATTGAATTGTTGAATAACTGAAGTATTACTGTCAATTATACCATACTCTGAGGTGATGTAAACAGTGTTGTAAGTTACACATCAGAAATAAAGGGAATGGGAGTGGTAACTTGGCAATCAGTGGGTGTGTAACGGCCATGTAACTTGCCTGGCAGTGGGGCAGATTGGAGCTGTAGCATGAAGAGCAACCTGTTGGAGAGTAAAAGGAGTGTGTATCCCAATGGCCAAGTTTCCAAAAGTTCTAGGTATGTAAACGTAACGGTCACAATGGAAGTGGCTGCATAGTGCTGAGCACGACTGAAAATCTGGATCCTATATGGGAGTTGCCCCCGCCTACTGCAGGGTTTGCTTTGGGATGATTTTGACCTTGTCTGGGTATTTTCTGTATGCAGTGTAGTGGTAGCCATGCCAGTCCCAGGATATTAGAGAGACAAGGTGGGTGACATAATATATTTTATGAAACCAACTTCTGTTGGTGAGGGAGACAAGTTTTTGAACCACACAGAGCTCTTCTTCAGGTCTGGGAAAGGTACTCTGACTCTTGTTCAGGCTGGAACAGATTGTTTAGCATAAGTAGTTAGCACATTTTCTAAGGGACCATTCAAGACAGGGTGGCCCATTAACATCTCTGTAGTCATAGGACAGAATGGGAGGTTAGTGGTTTACAGACAGTCATAATAAAGCTGTGATGCATGGCTAGAAAGGGTTAAACATCCCTCAAAAGACATGTGGGGAGATAATGTTTGTTTTTTGTGTATTTACATGTGTACGAGTAGAGTAAAAAATGTAATCAATAGTCCCTGTCTATGCTGTATTCTGATAATTCAGAGGTCAAAAGAAGATCCTAGAATTTAAATGAATTGTAAACATGGGATAGTTCGGTATTCATCTCTCTTTGAAATGTACTGTGAATGGTGGAGGAACAAGCAAATGGCCTTTTGTTAATTTGTATAAAAGATCCTTGGGTCCTGATTCTGTCATCTCAGGGCATGGCTACACTTGCAGATGTAGAGCGCTGTGAGTTAAATCTGCCTTCAGAGAGCACAGGAGGGAAAGCGCTGCAGTCTGTCCACACTGACAGCTGCTTACACACTGCTATGGCCACATTTGTGGCACTTGCAGCAGCGCATTATGGGCAGCTATCTCAGCATGCAAGTGACTGCAACGTGCTTTTCAAATGGGGGATGGGTGGGTGGAGTGTGACAGGGAGTGTGTTGTATGTATGTGGGGGGAGAGAGAGTGGGTTTTTGGGGGGCTGAGAGCATGTCAGCATGCTGTCTTGTAAGTTCAGACAGCAGCAGACCCTCCTCACCCCCGCCTCTCTCTCTCTCACACAGCATTCTACACTTATCTGTCTCGGAGCAGATAAGCAGCCGGCTGTCAGAAACAGAGCTTTCAAATGGCATATCCACATTCCTACAGCGAGTTCAAATCAGTGAGAAGAATGGCCACTTGACTTAAGGGGATTATGGGACATTTCCAGAGGCTGATCAGAGCCCAAAGCAGCGCAAAAAAAAAAAAAGTCGCGATCTGCGGGAGTGAGGGACCGTCCGCCGAATAGTTGCACCTGCCGTCCCTCTCCGGAGTGGCCGCCCCAAGCACCTGCTTGGCAAGCTGGTGCCTGGAGCCGGCCCTGGTTAGTGTGCCCGGGGCTGCTTTAATGCACTGTAACTTGCAAGTGTAGCCAAGCCCTCAGATCTGCTTAGGCTTCATCAGGGGAAGTTTGTGTCACAAGACTGAGGTCCCAGTTATGCTGGTACGCCCTGAATATGAGATTTGGATATTGGACTATAACCAATGAACTATTTCTGAAAGAACTTTTTGCAACTACAAAGCTCACCATCTCTGCTATGAATCTGCAGTGCACCTAAATGAACTGAACTCATGTCTGTATGTATATTGATCTTTAACCATACTCTCTCTTTTGTTTTTTAATAAAGTTTAGTTTAGTTAATAAGAATTGGCTGTAGTGTGTATTTCGGTAAGATCTAAAACATTAATTAACCTGGGAGATAATGTGTCTAATCCTTTGGGATTGGTAAAACCTTTTATTTTACATGATGAAATAAGATTTACAGACATTTTCATCATATTTGATGTGGGGACCTGGATAGAGGTCAGAAAGTCCGATATGGAGTGATCGCTTTGTGAAAAGTGTTCATCCATGGTGATATGGGGTGTTTTTTTCTTTTATCATTTTCCCGTGTGAGCTTATTCAAGAGCATAGTGATTGTCTGGTTTCACACATAGCTGTTATTTGGGCATTTAGTGCACTGGATCAGGTATACCACATCTTGTGATAGGCATGTGTAGGATCCATGGATCTTGAAAGGTGTGTGGCAGGTGTTGATCATTGTAGCAGTGGAGATATGTCTGCATTTCTGTATCTCAATTGACATGTACAATATGGTATGAATACAAATATTGAAATGGATCAACATTTGGCTTAGATACAAATATGAAACAGAGGAGGGAGAAAGGAAACTATTCTAGTTAATATATGGTTACCTTGTTTCAGGTTGCAAAAAAGAGGACACTGCAGGCGGAAGTGTGGAGGAGAGGGGAGCAGGAGCTGGAGGGGAGGTACAATTGGGAGTGCTGGAGGGGGTACCTGCATCAGGAGTGCTCACTGGAGGTGGGGGGGTATCTGGCGCAAGCCCAGGTTGCAGAAACAGCAGTCAGTCAGCGCGTCCCTGTGGGACCCACTCCCCAGGTTTGGGAGCAGGGGCTTGGGTGGGTGGGATCTGGCAGCTTTGCTGCAAGGGAATGGACCAATCATCTGCAGATGCAGTGGATGGACCAATTGGGAAGCAGACCCATCTGCCTGGACAGAGGATGGAGACTCAAAAAAAAGGCAATGTCCAGATGTATGGTAACCCTAAATTAATAGAGGAAGTTACTCAGAAGGATGTCCCTACTGGAGAAAACATTTATTTGGCAGATATTATGTCACTGCCAAAAGACCTCTAAAGAGGCTAAATTTCCAACTACCACCAAACTGAGCAGTGGAGTCATAAAATAAAAGGAAAATAGTAAAATATAGAATGCAGTGGATTAGACATATAGTCAGAAGTGGCTCATTTAGGTCCAGATCCAATACCCTTTGAAGCCAATGGAAAGAGTCCCATTTATTTCAATGGGCTTTGGGTCTGTTTCTTAATTCTATACAGAGGAGATAATGAGATTAACAAGTAGACACAATTAAAGGTACTGCCAGGAACAGGAGAAAATTATGCAGGTGGAAAATAAAAAGAACCTGGGATTTTGCATGCATTTTGCTGTATCTATCTTCAGATGCTAAGAGTTTTCTAATTTTTATGGTTGCAAAGAATCTCCACAATTCACCATTGATATATTGTACTGTTTTCTTTAGTCTTCACCAAGACTGGCTGAACACTATTAACTGATTGAAAGAAAAAGAAAGAAAGAAAGACAGGGATATTACTTGTTTAAGCTGCATAATCTTTAAATATAGTAATTAATAACAGGAACAACTTTGATAATCAAATCATCAATATTTTTATTTTAATTGTATTTTGGATGGTTTATATATTCCACAGATAAACAAATAGACAGAAAACTATTGTCTTGCTTTTTTTCCCTTGGTCCCTAAATTCTTCTGGTCGCTCTCTAAGTATTATTAAGATGTGTGCTAAAATGTGCAAAGCCCTGGCTAATTATGATGTACTGATTAATTTCACTAGATAAGGGGTGGCAGTTCTAATGAATATTAATTTTTTTCCTAGGGCAGAAGCTGTTGGCAAGAGGAATGACTTTCTGCATACTTTTAGCAGAATACTGCAAGGTTGATCAACAAATCCTTGAGTCAGGCTAGTGATGCTTTCAAGTCTTGTTTGCAGCACTGACCTACAGATTATATTTTGTAATCTGTATGTGAACAGCTAGAGATTAGTTATTAATGTTTCTTATTAATCAAAATAATCTTTTCAATTGTGTTCCCATGGAGTTTGTAGAAAAAGAACAACAAACTAAAAAAAATTTATTGCCATCATTTCTATGTGATATTACACTGGTTACAATATTAGGACTAGCATTCCATTTATTGAAAGTTGAATAATTAGATTTGCAATTAAATGAGTTTCTGAGAACAGATTCATATGGTAGTATGGAACTCATAATAAATGTAGCACCTTTGCATACTTGTACATACTTCTCTGTTTGCTCAAAGCTTATTCTGCAGCTAGAATAAACATATACAACAGAGGGAGATAAGGAAAATTTCATCCTACCCTTAAGACATTTCTTTTCTCCTTCATCCACTAATAGGAGCCAACATGGTCAGTAAACATAAAAAAAGCAGTGAATATGCACATGACCCATAACCATCAATCAGAGATACTGCCTTATCCATGGCTAAGTGCCACACAATATCATAGCTTTAATCAAATGCAATGATATTAATATAGAAAGTCTTTTTGGAAACCAACAAGTCAATTAACAGTAAAAAAGGAACTATTTTTTCTGTTAACTTAAAATGAGGGAGGATAACAGCCCATTAAAACTCAGACTTCAAGGATTTGAAATCTCATGAAACTACATGGAATGTAAAAGGGTTACATATTCCATGGACATAGAGTAACTTCTTGATAATTTTGGCAGTGACAGCACTTTGGTTGAAGGTGATTATGCTATATATTAAAGTCAGCAAAAGTCACTGTAGGCTGGTGGACCCAATCAGCCTCAGGGCACAGTTTATTCTTTAATACACAAGCATAAAAAGGAACCTGGAACAAGCACAAAAAGCAACAGTCCTGTTCTTCAGCTAAAATTGTGAGGCCCTCTTGCCTCTGATAGCTTAATGTGCTGGATCTTCCCCCAGTTTAGGAGAGTCTACAGGGCTTTCCTGATCTCTTGCTGCTTTCTTCTGCAGCCACAGAGGAGTGTGTTCTCTACAGTATCCCAATCCTAGCCTCTCTCATGGAGTTGGAGCCTCCTTTATATCCCCTGGCTGGGAATCATTAACCCCAATCATTAAATGTTCTCCATCTAGGTCAGGTGATTCCCATCACCTGCTTGCTGGGCTCCTCTCCAGGACAGAACTGGCTGCTCCCTGGCCCCTCTAAAGTGGGATACTGCCCTGTTACAGTCATCATCACAAAGAACCATCAAGGAGTGGACAGAAGAAAGCCATATGAGCTGGTGATATCAGAAAGTGAATAGGCTGTGCTGACCCATAAAAGTATGTTCAGTACCAGTTTATGGCAAAGGTAAAGATTATGCTGTGTCTCAGAACAGGGTAACTAGAGATTATCCTCACTCTCCTGAGGAAGAGAAAAGAGAATACAGTGGGGATTGGTAGAAAGGTCCAGCACAGAGAAGTGGAGGCAGTGCTTAGAGAAGACAATGTGGAGGAGGAGACATGTGACAGAGGAACTTGAGGGTAGATGAAGTGGAAGTTACAAGAGAGACAGCCCAGGAGACAAAGAGGCAGGGAAACTAGACAGAAAATAAAGGTGGAGGCAAGGATCTTGATGTGGAGAAAGAGAGAAATAGATTTGTAGCACTGGATGGTGGTGGGGGGGAACAGAGAGAGAGAGATTAGAAATAGAATAGAAACAGAGGCAAAGGAAATAACAGTTAATATCTTTAGGGCTAGATCCTGCTAATCTGTGAGTGAATGGGATGGCACTGCAACTGCCTTCAAAGCAGTGGTGGAGCCAGGATTTGCAACTGGGGGTCAATGGGCCATTGTTGGTAGGCTGGAGAGCAAGCCCACCCCACACTCACCCAGCAGTGGTGGCTTTTGTCCCACAGGATTCAACTGGGTGTTCCAACCTAGTGCACTGGCTCCCAGCACCATTCGGGTTTGGCCTGGCTACTCCTCTGTCATGATGGAGAGGCAGCTGTGCCAAATGTGAGTGAATGGCATTGTGACATGGCACCTGGGTCACAGCACCAGGTGACCCCCTGAGCCATGCCACAATGCCCAAAGCAGGGAGCTGGGCCCAGTCTTGTGGGACAAGAGCCATCACCGCTGGATGAGTGCAGGGTGAGCTTGCTGTCCAGAGCTGTTTTCTATTGCATAATATGCTTGAAAAGGTGCCACACATACACCTAAACACAGCTGGAGGGATGGTTGTCTGCTCTCCCCTCTATTAGCTCAGCCACTGCTTCAAAGGAATCTCTCTGATTAGAGTACCCCATTCATTCTCAGGACTGGACAATCACTGTTTTATTCTACATAGTTAACACATCATACCAAATGGACTGAAGGTGAAAAATCCATTGCTATCCACATACTGCACAGACCACAGTGAGAGATTATGCCATACACTATCAAAGAAACTGAGGAACCACCTGATCAGCATCCTATACAGCAAACAGAAAAACATCAAGAAAGAGCTCTCCAACCTGGAGACTTTCATAAATAACCAACCCTCCACACAAATGGACTTTACTAAAATAAGACAGGAGATCTACATTACACAC
>NC_048306.1:83907883-83983186 GCF_013100865.1 Trachemys scripta elegans
CAGTTCATTTGCAAATTTGACACCATCAGATCAGGATTAAACAAAGACTGTGAATGGCTATCCAACTACAGAAACAGTTTCTCCTCCCTTGGTGTTCACACCTCAACTGCTAGCAGAGCACCTCACCCTCCCTGATTGAACTAACCTTGTTATCTCCATACTGATTTATACCTACCTCTGGAAATTTCCATTACTTGCATCTGATGAAGTGGGCATTCACCCACGAAAGTTTATGCTCCAATACTTCTGTTAGTTTTAAAGGTGCCACAGGACCCTCTGTTGCTTTTTTACAGTTAACACAGTCCATTACATTCTATATTGTAACATAGATAGAGATGAGTTAGAAGAACAAATAGATACATCCTGCCTGCCACATGGCAGAGGTCCACAGGAAATTTTTCCTTTTGATTCATGTGGGTTCATAACCTCTAAGATTTGGTTTTATTAAAAATGTTTTGCATGATTTCCATGCGAAACCATAAACTGGTTCTAGGTCTGCCTGAAACTTGACTTAGGTCTTCTGAAAGGTCCTTAGCAGACCTGCCTGGCTTTCACTATGTATCTCACAATGGGCATTGAGAGAAGTCCTCCAAAATGCATGGAGTCCAACAGTGAGGCAAAGCATGTGGGATACCCACCCAGAATACTATGTGTTTAATATAAATGTCATGTAGATACAATGATATAGATTGAAACAGTAAACAGTTGATTGTGTGTACACAGTTATTGCAGACTATCTAATATGTATCAGTTTGTGTGCAAAAAACTCAGTGTGTAGTGCATTCCCCTTGTACACAATGCCTAAGGCACAGCCAAAGACTTTGTGGATTTGCTTAGAAACCTGTTCCCATTTATTGTACTTTTTAAAAAAAAGTAATAACTTATTAAAGGGAAGAGAACTTGTACCCTAGACTTTTTTTCCTTCTGAAACCAAAAAGACTCACAAGAGCTTTCTTTGTGACAAAAATTACACTGAACATTGTAATATGGGGACCAATTCTGCATTCAGCAATGTACATCCATGCATCCCACTACAGAAATTATTGGGAAGCATGTATGGATACTTCAGTCCATAGGGTACTACAATAGAAAACAGTACAATGTGCATAGACAGGCATGTCTTCACTGACTGACCTGGACCTACTGCCCTTACTCACATGAGAAGTCCCTAATTAGATTAAGTGAGTAAGGTTTTGCAATATTGGGTCTCTATTCTCTTCTCAGGGTGTTGAGGATAAAGGATATAATTGTTGCATCATATTCTCATCCCATTTAAGCAAGTGGAACTATGTTAATTTAGCTGAGAACCTGACCAACATTTTCTTTAAAGCATCTGTTTTAATACCTGACTGTCACATCCAAAACTTAAAAAAACAAAAAACTCTTTCTTCAGAAAATAACATGAAATTATGCTGGGGAAAATTGACTTAAATCTTCCAAGTGTTCACACACATTTTAATCACACATTTATCTTCCAGTTTTGAAACTGGCTACAGATCTCTGTTGGCTATTTTATAATTTTTAGAAGACAAAATAAAAAATGAATGAAAGAGTAAAATAGGCAAACAAAGTCTTTTTACTTACAACAGAAAGCTGATCGTGAATATAGAAATGTCATCAAGTCTCCTTAATATTCTACCCTGACATACAATGTGGAAACTTAACATTTATACAGAGTGATAAAATCTACAAAATGGGGGTGGGGAGAAGAAGGAATTAGACTGACGTGATTTGCAGTTTATATGACGCAGACAGTGATCTACAGATTACATTACCTCTTACAACAGAGAAACGGAAATGACATTAATGTTGCTGGTATGTACCTTAAGGGATAAAAGTATTTGTCCAGAAAATAATTTCTTGGATATAATCAATTGGCATTACAGTAATAACCACAACCAAAATTGGGTATGTTCTGCTCTTTTTAGTTGAGATTGAATCAAAGAACTGAAATAAATGATAAAGCATTAGGTAGTTGCCAATCATCTTTAGAAAAATGCCCTTCTCCATTAAAGAATATCATGAATATAAAAGTATCTTAGTGGCTTGTGAACAGAATCTTAAATCTATAGAATGTGCTACTTTACAGTATTTTGACATGACACAGTATAAAAGAACGATCTCACTGACTTTTCTTCTCTCTCTCTCTTTCTCGCTCATTTGGGTTTTTTGCCTTTTTGATTTACCGGAACTTGCAGTAACAACATGGATGAGTGATTTTTCTGGTCCAGGAAACCAAATTCACCAGACAAAAGGATTAATACAATAGCAATTAGTACAGAAAAGATGCATTTTCCTGTATGAAAAGCACAAAATGGTTTTATATATAACTCACGGTAATAGAAATGAGTGTTGTGTGCACTCACAGAGAGAGAAGAAAGACCTTTCTAAACCTATGAACAATAGATACTGAGAAAAATAGCCTGAGTGCATGATTTACTTAATTTATACCTGAAAGAATACTCAGTTCCACAAGAATGCCAGCCTGCAAAATACATGCAGACAATTTCTAGTAAATTACCAATAACCAATGTAAAGAGTCAAATGTTTAGTTTAGAAAAAAACATTTGACTTCAATCTCTGCAGGATACTTTTGACAACCACAGTTGTTAATAATGTGCTTATTGTACCATCTCCCAGGCTGGAGAATAATCTCTGTTAACATCTCATAGGTGGCTTAAAGTGTCCTCCATGGTCCTATCAGTGTGTTAACAAAAGTTATTTGACAGTTATTCATGCAAATAAGCAAACTTTGTCAAGTTTTACATTTCAACGTTGAGAATACATTTAAAAGACTGCATTTTTAAAAAGTGTTAATGGTTTCCTGAAAATCAGTTACATTTATAAGAATACCACTTTCATTTAAGGTACTATACACTGTATGACACAACCATAATATTTGTCTAAGTCATGTAAATGACATGGACATCTGGGCAAGTGCTGCATAAGTGATGGCAAGATGTATCTTTAAATTTTTCTCATTTTACTCTTAAGGAAATGTTATAATCTTTTCTGATAGCTAGGAATGAAACCTGCACATTTGGGTTTAATGAAAATGGCATTTTTGATAGAATGACTTGAAATAATATTGAAATTAATTCCCCCCTTCCCTAGAACCATGAGTTATGTTCTCTCTGTTTTCCTTGTTTCTTATCATTAGCCAGGGATAAGGTTTGAAATGAAATACATTCTCATCAGTCTCGCTCTGACAGACCACTTTTATCAATTGCATGCTGCACTTGTATGCAATAGATCAGTATGTGTGAACTTGACACTTTCATCACATTAGCTATGACTCCTGTTGAAATGGTGTCTACCCCAGTCAGAAAAACTATATACCAAAATTACAGTGCGAGCACTGATTCTGAGAGTTCACTGAGAAGATAATTGAATAATGCTCTGTTCTTCACCTTCAAAAGGAAATTCCATCAGCATTTGGAAAGTGGGACAGTAAACAATAAACATACACCTTTGTTTATTTGTCACCCTGATAAGGATGATAAATTACAGTACTGCTTTTTTTTTTTTTCCTCAGAGGAATTAAAATAGCAGCAAAAGCACCATCCCTCTTCTTGGGACCAATTCACATACGAGTGGGAACTTTTTTCAGTCTGATTAAATGCTACATTTATATAGATCAGCTCCACTATGAAAAGGATTTTCAAGTCTTTTATTCATCTTTTTTGTTGTTGGCGGGGCTCTTGCTCACTCCAGTGGTTAGTACAGGGAAAGTGTCACCTGGGGACTACTGAATTTTCCCCTTTTATCTTTTTCTGATTTTCCACTTGCCCGTCTGCACTCTGAGGCTGCTGTATATGCTACTCTAATTAATAACAGGAAGTTGGTGATTATAGATTGATGCAGATGGTTGGATTATCCCTTTGGAAGTCAAGGGCCTGATTCAATTTCTGTTGACGTCCTGGTGGGAATTTTTCCAGTGACTTCAGTGGGGGTTGGATTGGACCCCAACTGCCTTCTGCAAATGACATAGGGATCAGTCCTTCAATGAGTTCGGTATGGGTGCAGGTGTAACCCACACACCTTCTGGGTATGGTGTTCTGTCCCATCTAGTGGCACTGAGACCACTTAAAGAGAGAGATAAAATTAGTTAACAGCCCCCTTTCACCCCCCGGTTGTCGGCGGGCAGGATCAAATTGGGGATCTCTGGAGTTTAGTGCATGAACCTCTATCGCATGAGCTAAAACCCAACTGGATGTTAGCTAATGCTGTAGAGCAGACTCATTAATTGCTTTCTAAGTGGTCTCAGTGCCACTAGATGGGACAGACTCCACACCCAGGAAGTGTGTGGGTTACACAGGAATCCACCTTTGCAGAACCTTGCAGGCTTGGAACTATGCTTTCCATTGTTCCAGCTCCCAGGGATTCAAAGACAGGCCACTTCAATGCAGGTGTTTAGCTTCATGTTGAATTGTTTTTGGCCCATACCTATTGCAATCAATGGGAATCTTGTATGAGTGAGGAATGTTAAATAGGGTCCTTAATACATAAACCAATGCAACTTTTTCATTTCAATGTGCCACCAAGTACCACAGTGATGATTTGAATTACAAAGGGACTTACTTACATGATATACCTGATAAATGCAGAGCTGGTTTAAATAAATAAATACTGCTCAGACTACTTAAATGAGTGACTTGGCAATAGTTGCTGCAGCAGAGGGGTTTGATATCCCTTTTTCTCTGTATTGGACCAGCTGCAGTCACTGCAGGACAGGCAAATGAAAGCAGGCTTAGTGATATTTGCTGACAAACCTTTTCAGTATAATCTCTTATTATCTAAACACAATCGAGAGCCTACTTTAGATGAAATATTTTCTGCTACAGATGGGAATGCCTGAGGCTGAGCCAATAAAGGTGTAAAATTCATTCACTGCAATACAGAACTCCTCACCCATCCAGCCAGTCATGTTTCTCATGTGCAATATGTGTGATCAACACTATTCCAAATACATTAAAAAAAATGTTCAAAACTGGCCCAGTTTTGTATTAAAAATGGAAGATAATAACAATTAACATATTTTTAAAACGGGTGGATGAGTGTGTATATGTCTGTGTCTGGAACACAGGAGGAGTTGCTAGCAACCCCTCTATTTAGGTTACCTAACACTTTCCATTATAAAACATGCTTGTGCTCTTTTTTGGGGGGGTGGGGGAAGCTCTCTGACATCTCCATTGTTTTCAGGAGGCAAAGTCCTGGGGCTAGAGACATGCCTTTTGCTTGTCCTGTGAAATTCCTTGCATGTTTGACTGAGATATAAAATTGTAAATCACCATGTCCTGTCTTTTGTTTGTAGTCCTCAGGAATAGTTTGGCACTATGGACGTTCTAAGAGCTGGGCCCACAGCACTGCCAAATAGCAGCAGCACACAGTGTACTGGGAGGTCTGGCACTTGCCAGAGTGTGGGAGTGGGCAGTAGACCTAGCTCTCCATGAATAATGTACCACAGAACCTGGTACATAGCCTCCGTAGCCCATTCCCTCATCTGGGGGAACCATAAATATTAGGAGCTTTCCCAGGTCTTCAGGGGTGGATATGGGAGCAGAGTCTGTCAGGGCTCCCCAGAATCACCCCTGCTTCCAACATCTGGTTCTGGTGGTCACAATTCTACTTGCTTCTGGTGGGAAGGTGGAAAAAGACTGTAATAAACAGAATTTCGGGCTTTAAAAGACACATTACAATGGTGAGAAAGAGACTTTAATAATAAGGAAAATATTTTTAAGCACTTCTGAATGATGTGGCATTGTATCAGTAATTGCCTTTTTCATTAGTATAATTGATTTGAGGGAACTGTGAGTGTGTAGGAAGCCACCATGGCAGTCATAGCTGCAGGAACAGGGTACCAACTATGCTGATTTCCTGTCCATAACACTCTTTTAAAAAAGAGTGCATGAAACATCTAACAAGAATGAAACATTTGCCAGGAATCCCAAATAGTGTACTTTGCATGGTGAAACTTTCATTCGGGATTGTGTCATTTTTAATGGTATTACTAAGGATTTATTGAAATAGCTTGACAGTCTGGCATATTTCACTGACATTAATACAGAGTGTGTAAAGCAAAGGCTGTGTTGTATCATCTACCAATGCTTGTATTCAATGAGTAACTTTATTGAACAAAGTCCATCAAGGTTAGAAGGAAAAAAATTGACTCAATTTAACAGCTTCCAGAAAATATGTGGTGTTAATTGACAGCGAACAAAATGCTACTGGGATGAAACTATAAAAGCTCAGAGGAAGCCAGTTCAGTGTGTGCATTCATTTAAAACACTCTGGTCTTTAGATAAAGAGTGTACACTATATCATGGGGTCCTCACATAGCATGGTAGTGAGACTGTAGATTGTTTGTACTAATGCCTCACTGAAGAAACAATGGAACTTCCAGTAAATGTCAAATGTGTGCATGCTGAGTAGGTGGTTTAATTAAGGAGGTGAAGAATTTTAAACTGACCTCTTGATAAATGTCAAACTTAATAGCCGATATTTTCAAAAGTTAGTTCTTCTACATTCACATTACATCAACTAAATAAGTGGCCTGGAAGTTGCTGGGTGCACAGCACATTTGATAAACATTCCTAATTTAGGTGCCCTAATATTATTGCTGGTTGAGACTTTTCCACTGAAATGATTTTTTGACAAAAATGTAGTTTCTGCAAAATCAAAAATTTCCTCAGAATTTTCCACCAGGAAAATCAAAACAAATGTTTCATGTTATGCTGGTTCAACCCAAAAGGAAATATTTTGGTTTGTTGAACTGACCTATACCATTTTGTTTCAAGCCAATTAGACATTCAACTGCATCTGTCTAAGGTGCCATAGTACCTCCTGGGTGTAGTAGTGTGGGTGTTTCATACGCCCCTTCTTTCTTTTGGGTCAGGCTTCTTGGGGGTGAACTATATCTTTCATGATGCACTGCAGTCTACTCCCTGACTGGGATGCATAGTGCATCATGAAAGTGACTGCGGAGAATTATGACCAATGTGGTCCAGCCAGGAAGCCCAGTCCATAAGGAAGAATGAGGGCATGAGGTACCCAAATTTCAACTCCCAAGGGGTATCACCACACAGTAGGCAGATGCAGTTTATGGTCACACTGACATCAAAATGTTTCATTTTAAATTTCAAAATTGAATTTTTTCCATAACTTTTCATTCCATAGAAAATTTTGATATTTTGACTTTTTTATTCTGATTTGGGACAAAATCAAATGCTGTAAGACTGAAATTCTCATTTTTGTGTCAATGTACTAAACATGGATTTAGAAGTCTAAGTTTAGACACCCAGGCTGAGATTTTCAAAACTGTTTGGGGAATTTGAGGACTCAATTCTCATTCATTTTAATGGAAAATAGGTGTCCAAATCCCTTAGACAGCCTTGAAAACATGTCTCCGGTTTTGAAATTCTTGGCCAATATTCTTAGTAAAACCACTCAAACAGCTTAGCCAGTTTGTATGGTATTTCACAATTTGATGGCCTATTGGAATTTCTGAATACACTGCAGTTATATGTGCATTTTGTCAAGCTAATTTGCCTCCAGACCACCTGGATTTGTAAAATGAATCTTTATCAGCATTGCCTGTACTCTGATGAAACCAATGTGCTCTAAAAACAGTGTTGTTTGGGCATTTTATCTTGCCACTTTATACCTGTGGCGGAGTAGGATATGTCTAGATCAAACTATGAACTTTGTTTTGTATTGTAACCTCCATTTTGTATTCTAGGACATCTATTTTGAGCTATATGCTGATCTCATGGCTCATGGCTAACCTGGCCCCACACAAAGTTATCCTGTCTTGCTTGACACCTAGATGAATGACTATGACTGAGAAGCCATGACAGAGCAATCTGGAGTCATCAGCTCTCTCTGTCCGACACGACAGAAATGCTGACAAGACGTCAGACTTGCAAAAGGGGTGAGATCAAATTAGAAGGGTTGGTTGGGGTGTCTGCATTTCAGGGCTTTTGTTATTTTGCCAAGTTCAGTAACTCTCTAGTACTTTTTAAGAGCAGAGTGACTGTGATCAATGAACTCCTTTGCTAAGCCTGTGTTCCTTGCTTTCTGGCCATGTTGTCCCTGAAAGGGTTATACTAGAAATAAGAGCTCCCACAGTCAGGTGGAACTCTGGGGCCATGCATCTAAGCAACTTGGGGCCTTGGGAGGTCTGAGGCACTGATTCCATGGTCTGAGGTGGCTCAGCTGCAGAATCCCATGTCCCAGGGAAGCACTTAGATGAGAGGTCTGAGCCTGGGAGTTTGCCCCAGAGTCCTAGAGCTATGAAGAGTGACTAGACTCAGCCCAGTCCCAGTTGGCTTAGAATCACATGGGACTGAGTGATTGGGTCCACTTTTACTAGACTGGTGACTATCCAGATGGGGACTGGGCCAGGTTGTAGAAATATTCATTAGGAAATGAAAGAGTCATATAGAAATTTTCTAGCAAGTCTGTATCTCAAAGCACTATTTATTGTACAGGTTAATCTTTTCACAAACATCAATGCACAATTATTTATAATGCCACTGCCTGTAGCTATATATCAGAATGGTAGGCAGGTCTAAGATAGCAAATAACAACAGGACTCCATATAAAAATGTAATTTTCCTTGTCTTTAGTTAATGTAAGACCTATTGTAGTTGTAGTTTTATTCACAATAGATCTCTGTAGACTAGACTACTTAGTTGATCAAAGATCAGACTATGTAGAATGTTCTCTGTCTTATAATTTCATAAACTTCTTCACTGTTATATTGTTTCATCAGAGTATTTCTGTCTGCACTGGAACATCACTGAATAAACTTGTAACAGTGAAAAGTGAAAACTATTCACAACACTGAAGTAGTGTCTGCTTAACATAAAGCTACTAATGTCCCCCCACAGAAGTCTTTTTGAAAATCTGGCATTTAGGTGAGATCCTGACCCCACTGAAGTCCATGGGAGTTTTGGTACTGACTTCAGTGGGGCTAGAATTTCACCTTCTGTCAGTTTGTTCATTCAGGTACAAAACACAGAAGTCTACTGCATTACCATTTAATAATTAATGAACAATAGTCTATCTCATGACAAGCTATTAATAATTCCAAAGGATCTCTGGTTTCTATTACTGGATTTATGCTGGTAGCATTGGCTCTTGTCTCAAAATAGGATCAGGTGAAGGAAAGCTGATTTTTTTAACAATGTGAAACAGACTTTTAATCTGTAGTACACATTGCTGTGTCTTTGAAACATAATATTACATTAAAATAATGATAAATGCCTGTCTCAAACCCAGAAAAAGCCACAATTTCAGAGTTCTCTGGATTTCTTTCATTCAGTTTGGCCTCCTCCCTCAATCAATTACCTATTCATTATAGCTCATATGTGGTCACCTTTAGTAGAAACTTAATGTAATTGTTGGGTTTGTTTCACATATCTCATTTGTTCCTCAGGGCCTGCAATTCCCTTTAGCAGCTTTGATGATGATTATCCTCTAGCTGCAAATTTTCCCTACTTTTACTCCCTCAAAACAACAATCTATCCAACAAAGGACTAGACCCTGGAAAAAGTGTGGTATAGCTGTTAGAGGAAGGTAATGG
This sequence comes from Trachemys scripta elegans, assembly GCF_013100865.1. Taxonomy (NCBI): domain Eukaryota; kingdom Metazoa; phylum Chordata; order Testudines; family Emydidae; genus Trachemys; species Trachemys scripta. Next base: position 83,917,470 of record NC_048306.1, read on the forward strand.
AAATCAGGACTCAGGAACTCAATTCCTAGGTCTGCCACTGAAAAGCTGTATGACCATGCACAAAAAATTTAGGGTCACATTCTCAAAAGAGCTCACACCAAACAGTTCCAATTTATGCATGTAAATGGGATTCCAAATTTTCAAAAGAGCTCAGATTCCATTTAAGAAATAAAATAAAATAGGCAGTTTTTTAGCACCCAGAAGCTCTTATTGTTCAAAAATCTAGCCCACTTAATTTAAGTGCCTAAGTAAGAGCTGAAGTCTTTTGAAAATTAGGCCCCAATTATGAATGCTGATCATTTTTGAAAATCTGGCATTTAGATAAGATCCTGACCCCACTGAAGTCAGTACCAAAACTCCTATGGACTTCAGTGGGGCTAGAATTTCACCTTCCGTCAGTTTGTTCATTCAGGTACAAAACAGATGTAGTAACAATGCTTCAATTAATATTTTGGTTATAATCTCTTGTTTCGTTTCATCCGTAGATGTGTAGATTTTTAAAGCCAGATTATGCCATCTAATCTGACCACTGGCATAACTTCACCTATTGATTCCTGAATCTAGCCCAACACCTTGTGGTTGTACTGTTATAATTTAACTTTACCAGAAGAATCAACAGTTTAATTTTTAGCCATTATTAAAGCTATGTCTTCATTTCAGAAACAAACACAGGAGAAAAATACTTTAGTTTCTGACAATACAAGACCAAACAATAAAATACCATTAACACTTTATGGTATGCCTCTGCGGTTCCTGGTTCTGCAACAGTATCACCCAATCTTTGGTTTAAATTTTCTGTTTATTTGGTAAGGCTACTCATGCACAAATAAATCCACTCATGTCATGCTGTCTAGGTAAAACCTACCCAGAAATAGTGCTAACATTTGTATTCCCCTCAGTCTGCAGATGGGCTGAAACGTTCATTGTTTGTCAAATGGGAGTTTATGATTTATACATCAGATACAACACAAGCTTCAGAGAACGTTGCACATATAATAAGTCCAAATGTGGAAAAGTCTATGTGACAAGAGTCAATTAGAGGATTTTTAGAGATAAGCATTAAATTAATTATGATTGTGAGAAGTCAGATTTGAAGTAGACTATTTACTTTACTACTAGTTTGGCGGAGTTATTGTTGCATTTGAAATGGGGGAGCATGGATTATTTTAAACTCTAATTGTAACCAGAAATGGGCACATGCAAAAAAAAAAAAAAAAAATCATGCATAAGAAACCAACCAATCTTTTTATCTGAAATCTTTTTCATAAAAAGGTGGAAAATACATCACTTTTTACATTAATTTGCTTCAAGTTAAATATGGCTGCCAAGTGCTTTAAGACACTAGATTTGGCAATGCCATATAAACAATAATAGGGGCAGAGCAAGTTGAAGGTACATATAATCTCCCTCAGACTCAAAGGACTGTATAAATATTTCACTAGAGTATGTGCATTATTCTGGTAGGAGCTGAGTGCCCTCAATACTCATAGACTCTTCTTCAATGGGAGTTTATGGATCTCCGCATCTCCCAAGTGTTGAGCAGCACTTTACAGGATTAGGTTCAGCCTCAACATTACCCATTTAGGGTGTTATATTCCAAGCCCAGTTTGGTGGGATGGGGGAAGGGACGGATAAGGCAGCAGAGATAGTGGCTTATTCCATATTAAGAAGAAAGAGCAGAAACAGTTGAAGAAAATTCAAAGCCAAAGAAGTAATAGGAACAGCAAGGGTAGAATCCCATTCTACTATACCTAGCTAACATACAGAATAGCAGCAGACACCATTGGCCTTCCATGGCTGTGCCAGGGACACTTCTGTGATATATTTCTCTCTCTGAAAAACCACCAATGGTATTTGGCTAACTGGAAAATAAAGATGGACCAATGGTTTGATTATTATATCCATTGACCCAAAATCTAACTGTTTAGGTTTTATATGTTACATATAAGTTGTTAAATAAATGGTATTTAACATTGTTTCAGAAAGTGCCAGTATTAAATAATATGTGGCTGCAAATTATAGCTACTCCAGTTCCCCAGCATTAAAAAATATGTGGCAAAATAGTTAGAAAACATTTCTAGGAGCTTCATTGCTGGCTATGAGCTGGAGCTCACCTAACATGTTAGTAGACAAACTGCTGTTAGGTTTTTGTTATATGTGGGTTGCTGGACATGAATCTTTTTATTATCATTATTCCTTTGTATTTTCTTTTCAAAGAACACAGGTTAATGATCTTCTGCCTTACTCCTTGGCCCTGTAACAAAGCCATTGTTTCGCAGTTAGTGAATAATACAAGCTGTATTTTACATTTGGATAGAATTATACTTGAACATGTGCAAAACAATATTTTTGGGCAAATTAATATCCGCCCCAGGTCATATTTGTCTCAAATACAACTCAGTTACATTTCCAAAACCACACCGAAGATGGACATTTTTGTTCTCCGCCAAATTGCTTGTCCCCATGGTAAAAAAATATTATGCATGGCCCAAGCCCAGGAGGCATTGTGTACGGGTTCTAGACACTTGCCATATCCATCCACATAAAAGTGAGGGCCCTGGTGTTGCATCCATCATCTCTCTGTCTACTAACGGCTCCATCTGAACCTCAAAGATGGGATTTTCCAAATGTCTCACTGTTGGTTTAACCCTGCTCCCAGTGAATTTAATGGTAAAACTCCCATTGACTAAAATGGCAGCAAAGCTTAGCCCACATGGAGCACCTTTGAAAATCTCCCTTGAAAAGTGCTCTAGTGGGGTCTTAGAACAAGCAAATCCATAACAAAATGCAATATAAAATCCTAGGTGAAGGCCCATTTTAGGAGGGAACTGACCAGTATGACTTCAACCAACTTTAAGTATTCAACAAGATTTTATCTATTGTGTTATAAAAACCTCTGAAAAATTGTGTTTTATAATGGAAACACTGATAGGCCATAAACTATAGAGATGCTACTAGTTACTGCCATAAAAATGAGATCAGTTGGGTGCCATAAGCTCTTGTTTCTTATATAGCCTTCTGAAAATATGACAAACCTAATGATGATTAATCACACTCTTTGCAATTATATATATTCACTTGTATCCTATGGGGGATCAAAACAGAGCTGTTACTTTTATTGCAAAATGCCAACTGGCATCTTGTTGTTTTTATAAGCGTTGCCTGGAATAAATTCATATTTAGATATGCAAATAGAGTAAGGCATAAATGTACAATGCCAAGAAATGACATTTCCCAGTTGCAAGTCCTTTAAAAGGAATGCCAACTCATGCCGTGGTATTATTTGCACTTTCAGGACATTTGGCTTCCTTTTCTGCATTGAAAGAGAAACAAGTCTTTGATTTTAAATAATTTTAGCATATATATTTGCACATTCCCAAGATTCATATGATTTTGTTTCATTAGTGCCCAATTTTCCTTCCTTGCAATTCTCAATCCTTCTCTATAATAAACCCTGATATTTAGACAGAAATCTTTGCATCATAATTCATATATTTGATTTTTCTAGATAACTGGAAATTGTCCATTAAACACTGAGCCCTCATCAAGAGTTTTTTTTTATCCATCTGAAAACAAGACCAATACTATTGCCAGTACTAATGCTATATGATAAATTCTGCTCTCCGTTGAGTTACTTCAGACACACACAGTGTGGGAGCCCAGAATTTGGTTCTGTGTGTCCAATCTCAAATGCACTGTACATGTGAATAAAATCAAGCAGCTAGACATAAAAAATGCCCAGGCCTAATGATCATATTATTCTAGTTCATACAGAAAGGCCAGGGGATTAAGCAATTTATTTTTCTTCATTCATTTGAAAAGCTGTGATGAATTTCCTTCCTGCTCAGCAATATTAACAATATAATATCTTAATAAATAGCATATGCTAGTAGGATCTAGACATGGGCCTGACCTCTAATTCCAACTCTGACATTGACTTGCTATGTTGTTTTTGGCAAACTGCTTAATCTTACTTAGTTTCCTCATCTGTAAAACTGCTAAAAATACTTATCTATGTCACAGGGTGTCATTAATATTTGAACAACACTTTAAACATGAAACCTACTATGTAAACAATAATTTTATACCAACTAAATTGGCTTAGAGCTAGGAATTTTACTTTTATGTTGATGGGAGTAGCGTCCTGTGATGTAACTACATTCAATTTCTTCTTTTTTGTTTAGAAGCTTTCTCTACAGGAGTGTGGAAAAAAATAGCACAACCAGTATCCTCAATATACAGCTTTACTTAGATGGGCTGAAACCATTAACATCTGGGTTTGCAGCTTGATTTGAAACCCTTCAGAATTTGGGGTTGTCCTGAGATTTTTTGGTTCAGCCTTTTAAAGAGATAAAGTTGAAATTCAAGTCTAGTTCCAGGTTTGGATCCTTCCTAAAATCTTCATCCCACTCCTCCTTCTGATCCATCTTAATTTCTAACCTGAGGCTTATAACAGCAAGTTGGAAGGAATGATCAGAACACAATATCTGAGAAGTGAAAAAAAACAAAAAACATAAGGTCTGATTCTCAGCTGCATTTCTCCAGTTCTACACCAGTTAAGTTCTACTAAAGGCAATGGAGATCCACTGGCGTAAAACTTCTGCAATGTTGTGGAGAATAAGGCCCAAAGGTCTGAACCAGCTAAAATGAACCTTTGGGGATGGTTCTGATCTTATAATAGTGTAAGTTAATTGAAGTAAATGGGCTTGAGTCTCACACTGGTGCAAGCCAGAAGTAATTCAGTGAGGTCAATGGAGTCACATTTGTGTGAAACTGGTATCTGAGTTAGATCCAAATTATGCCCTATGAAGTTACAATAGAGTGAGATCAGAATCCAGCTCTGCGTGAAATGCTGGCTCCACTGAAGTCACTGGGGCACAGATTCTCAAATATGTTTAGATGGTTAAAATCAATGAGAGTAAAGCACCTCAATACCTTTGAGGATTAGTGCCTGGGAGTTTTGCTATTAACTTCAATAAGACCAAGGTTTCACCCTGGGTCTTTAGCATGCTACTATCATGTGCAGTTCAGTCATGATCTCACTGTCCCTGTTTCACAACTTCCAATTAAATTACTGCCAAGGATCCCTGACATATATCAAGAACAGGAATGCCCTCTTCAATTCATAGCTCTACAGTCAATGTCAAATGAGCTCTTCTTTGGCAATCTGTTGCTCATAAGTTAGAAAATATTATATCCAAGCAGGCCACATATCCTCCACTCCATCTTAATTTCTTAGCTTCAGAGTCTTCTGTAAGCTAAGCCATGTTGTGACCACATACTTGATGATATTCAGTGGCTCAACTTCAGAAAACATTGCAAAGTTTTTTAGTAATTTCAGTCATTGGGAGGTGGCTGGAGAGTGACAATAAATATCGTATATCCACTTTTCAACTAGTGTTGTCAATGCCTTTCCCCGGAGCTCTGTCAGGTGGTAAAAGGCAGCCAACGTTAACAAATTTTGAATTGATTGCTATGAGTCTTGACAAAGCAACTTGTTCTCACCAGCATTGCAGCAGCCTTTGTCTGAACTGAAGGATATAGAGTTGCTGATCTATCAAACTATTGCAATGTGATGTCAAAGACTGATTTCCCAGTTCTGAACAATCACTGTGGAATGTCCAGAAATGAAGGAAGTACTGGGACTTGTTATTTACTAATAACAATATATAATATATATAGTTGGTTTATATACAATAAACAAAATGGTATCCCTAGCCTCTGTTTGCCAGAAGCTGGGAATGGGCAACAGGGAATGGATCAATTGATGATTACCTGTTCTGTTCATTCCCTCTGGGGCACCTAACATTGGCCACTGTCAGAAGACAGGATACTGGGCGAGATGGACCTTTGGTCTGACCCTGTATGGCCATTCTTATGTTATGTGCTTGTGTTAGCATTAGAGCTCAACAAGACTTCCAAAATGAAGGTTGGTAGTGATTAGGTAACTTTTTTTGTCTGGACTGGTTTTGTGTTTCATTATTAGAGCTGTGTAAATGGATTTTTCGGTTCAGTAGCAATTCTGGGGGAAAAAACTCATCATTTTGGGTCAACCAAAAACAATTTCTTAAATTTTTTTCTGGCTAACTGAAAAGTTGAAAAACATTTTTTCTGAATCATGACTTTTAACAAAATGTTAAAAAAATAAAATTGATTTTTTCATATTTTATTTTGACACAAACAATTTGGCGAAATGTTTCATGGATTTATGTTCATTTCAGTGTTGACAAATCTACATTTTTTAACCAAAAAATTGTTGGCTGAAAAATTTTGCCCAGCTTTAATCCTAATGGATAAACATGAAATTCATTTATTCATTATGAATAAACATGAAACATACTAGTGTTCCAGTCAATGGTTTGTTAAATTTCATCGATCCTCTCTGGGAATATTGGTATAGGTCGGAAATCAGACCAGTTTTGCCCCCCCCATGTGCCCGTCCCATGTGCCCATCCCAACTCAAGCTGACTTTAGGGGCAAAGCTAAGATTTTCTTATTTCTTATCTTATCTTTCTTCCTGACATTTTTGTCATGATCAGAGTACTTCCTTAGATAGTGGATGGATGATCTGTTTCCTCTATTGCTTCCCCTTCACATATATGCAAACAAGACAGAGTTGTTTCCCCCACAGTACAAATTCTCTAGTGGATAAACATCTTCAAACGGGTAGATTGCAAGATAGCAAGGAGTTTAATAGTACAAGGCAAGGGCATCAGAAATCATATCGATATAAAGGCTCATTAGGCAGCAAGAGAAAGAGTTGGGGTCAGCAGTGTCTAGCCATTGTAGAATGTGGGTAGGCAGTGAGCAGTTAATCTATCTCACTGAAGGGCTTTACCCTCTGGAGGATTTGGAGGAGAACAGACCTATCTTTCTGGCCTGTAAAGACAGAAGATAAGAGCATAGGCCAAAAGAGAGCTAAAATCAGAAGAGCCAAAAAGGAGGGAAGAAGTAGCTTTCTCCTTCTTGAAGATGTTTGGAGGGTGATAGAGATCCATAAAGCTTCTCTAGAAAAGGAAACACAAGATAGGAAGTGGTTAGTGGCTCTGAGAAGGAGGATCCTTGCAAGTTCCATCTCCTCCATGATACCTAAGTTTCATTCTGAATTTTCAGACAGCATCAAGTGAAATTTCAGAATGAAATGGAAGTCCTAAAATCATCAGTTCATGCCACCAAAACATGTGTACACCAAAACTGTCTGGGTTTGCCTATCTCTAATTTGCATGCAAAAGCAGCTACATCCATCTGATACTTAGGACCAAATACATCATGACCTATACTGTATAGTATCAGAGGGGTAGCCATGTTAGTTTGGATCTGTAAAAAGCAACAGAGTCCTGTGGCACCTTATAGACTAGACACATGCATCTGATGAAGTGGGTATTCACCCACAAAAGCTTATGCTCTAATATGTCTGTTAGTCTATAAGGTGCCACAGGACTCTTTGTTGCTTTATACTGCATAAGTGATTTTCATTGTCAATCAAGACTTCCAATGGCTTCAATGAGTTTAATATTAGTGCATAATAAATGATCCCTCCTCAGCTTCCTTAGACCTCTGGATGAGTCCCTACCTGAAATAGTCAGCCACACACTTGCTACCCCAGTTCCTATCTTCTGGCCAGCAGCTATGCTAGGTCATCTCATGCACTTTGTCCAGTGGTGAAGTCACTCTCTCAAGCATTGCACAAAGGTGAAATTCGTTTCTGATTGAACTCTAATTTTCTGAAACAATATTCTCTTGATCATAATCTTTTTGTTATTTTCTCCCCTTTGTTATATCCTACAGGTTCAGTGTTTTGAGAGACCTCATTGGTTCTCACTTCAACTGGAAATAGACTAAATTGCATAAAAAACAGACTACATTTGAAAAGATACATTGTCAGGGATACTTCAACAAACTTCATTACATCTTTTCACTCTCTGAACAAAGGGAAAGCCACAGTATTCATTTCTGTGCCCATTTCAATGAAGAGCCTACAAAGCAGGACATTAAAAAGGTTAAAATGCAAATTGCTGCAAGGCTGTAAAATATAATAGCAAAAATGAGAATTGTACCTAAATTCTGGGCTAACCTGTAACCACAGAAAAGGTGCACTGCTAGCTAGAAAATCAGAATGGCCTCCCTCCTCCTTCTTGTCTCGAGGGTTTCTTTTTACAGCCCTGGGTGAAATACACCATGTACTGAAACTGAAGTTGCGGCTGACAAGCTCCTTCACACCTTGAGGTGAAATCCTGGCCCTACTAAAATCAATGGGAGTTTTGCAGTAGCTTTCAGTGGCACCAGGATTTCATCCTTGGTGCTTTTAATTCATAGCTGCTATGAACTGCTAGCAGTGCAGCACGTTGTGTTTAGTTATGAATTGTGGCCTTCATGTTGGTAAATTGGAGAGGGTTCAGAGAAGACCCACGAGAATGATTTAAGGATTAGAAAATATGCATTATGGTGATAGACTCAACAAGCTCGATCTACTTAGTTTAACTCAGAAAAGTTTAAGGGGTGACTTGATTACAGTCTATAAGTACCTATATGGGGAACAAATATTTAATAATGGCCTCTTCAATGTACCAGAGACAAGTATAATATGATCCAATAGCTGGAAGTTGAAGCTAGACAAATTCAGACTGGAAACAAATAATAAATTGGGACTTCCTGCATGACAAACCGCGAAGTGTTCTTTTCCAAAACCGGTTAATTTAAAATGGTAGTTTCCAATGACCCTGGATACTTGGTGTGACTGAGAAGATGGTCCTACAATCCTTGCTCAGATAATGATTTACCAAAGACCAGATGGCTGTATGCTCCATTCCAGCTCACTTAGTACAAACATTTCCTTTCTCTGTTCTATCATTCTAACATCTTTTTTATTAAAATACAATGCACAAGAATGAGAATTAATAATGTATATATCTCATAATGCAGTAGGACTGTAACAGAGCAATGATCTAGAACTAATATAAACTGAAAGATTACTGTATCATAAATTTCATAGGTATAATGCTTTGTGATGGATATATTCTCTTCCTAAAATAAATGACTTAAATAGGAGAGCTTAATGAAATAACAACAAAGATGTCCTTTAGGTATTTTTTTACTTCTAAAACTGTGATTTGGAGCATTCTTTTTTTATTAAAAGTAACAAATGGCTGTTACACAAACAGTATCGTTCCATGCTGGGTTGCCGTGCACTAATTCTATTGACATCTTTAGTATAGTAAATAATAGATACTCTTGGGAAATGTGCTTTCTGGAACATGGGGGTGGGGCAGAAGCTTGCTGTGAATGGAGTGGTGGAGGGATAGGAGGGTGAGTGAGGGGGGCTACTGAGCTCGGTGTTGGGGTGGAAGAGAGAGATGGCTTCAGGCTGGGAAGGGGTGTCCTGGCAGTTCCTACTGCTGTTCCTTGGTGGCTGGTTCCCAGTTAGAGTTGCTAATATTGTATTTTAAAAATACAGGACAAACCTCAGATGTCCCCAATCTTGACTTGAACCTGTGGGGGCAAGTCCCTTTCCTCCCCGCTCTGTGCTTCCCAGGGTTTCTCTCTCTCTAGTTCTGGATGCTGCAGAGAACCCAGGGCCTCAGGTGCTGGGCCAGCAGCGGCTGTGACCCCTGTTCAGCTTTTGCATGGGTGCCAGGAGCTGAGCTGGAGGCTGCAGTAGCTGGTTTTTGCTTGCTGCTGCACTGGGCACCCAGTGGTGGGGACGTTGTCAGAGACTGTGCGAGCAAGGAGGCTACGCTCTGGGAGTCCTGACCTCCCTGCCAGCATAGCCGCTTCCTGACCCTGGCCCCTCAGCGTAACTCCAGGGCATCCAGCCCCGTCCACTTGTTCTGCCAGACAAAGCCTACGCAGGGAAAGCAGACGGGTTGTGCTCAAGGGCTGGAGTCAGCAGAGAGCCCTGTCCAGCAGGGGGCCCATACACACAGGTGCAACTTTGCACTCCCCTCCTGTCCCATGGCCCTTGAGTGCGGCTCCGTCTGCTTTCCCTGTGCAGCACTGAAGGATCAGGATCAGCAAAGGGAGTCCAACTATGAGTACCGGCCCCCTGCTGTTGAAATACAGGAGAAAAGACATCCTGTACTGATTTAGTATGGGACAGGTAATTTTCTATTTAAATAAGGAACGTCCCTTGTAATACGGGACTGTTGGCAATCTTATGCCCAGCATTCGGGTGTTTTTCCCCACTCTGTTGCTGGAGCCCTGTTTGCCAATGCCCAACGCAGGCCACCCAGTGGCTGGCACACATGTTCCGGACCCTCCTCTGGGCTGTCTGTCTCTGCCAGGATCTGCAGTAGCTGGAAGGTTGGAAGAATAGAGCTGTTTCTCCCAGCTGCCTGACGGCTGGTCTGAACTTACGCACCACAGCAGGTGATCCAGCCCCTCTGCATGTCTTTTCTTATCTCTGCAAGATATTGTTGGGTGTGGAAAACATGGGGGTGGAGGTCAAAATACACATTAGCCCCTAGTATTTCCATTGTGGGGGTGTTAGCCCCCCACTACCTCACCTGGTTCTGCTGTCCCTGCTGAAACATATGATTGCCATGCTTAGAAAATAACACCATCTGTAGAAGGTGTGCCACTTTTTTCTTCTTACTCCCCTTTTGTTCTCCATGCTTCCATATCTGTTGCCCTATTTGCTTTTGACTGTCATACCATTTCCAACTCTCCCTCCCCGCCACCATTATCAGCAGTGGCAGATGTAGCCTCCCTATTCAGTGGGTGCACTATACTAATTCTAGAGTGATCACAATATGAAACAAAACAAAAAATTGCTACAAAGAGAGAATAATACAATAAGAGCTTTGGGTGCATGGGTGTGCCGGGTGAATGGCCCATTCCCAGCCTCAGCAATTGGTCTGAGCTGCTCAGAGTGGTGAGAGGCCCCAGCATCAACACAGAGCCTCACCCGCATGGCCTTGCTGCTTAGAGACTGGGACACACATACCCATTGCCCCACCCCCTCTCCACCGCTGCTCCCTCTGGCAGATTTTTGCCCTTCAGGCCTCCCTGGCAGCATATGATTCTGACATCATCGTGCTGTGGTATGGCGGGAACAGTGCCACCATTGCACAGGGCCTGGGTTATGGAGCCATGCATGGTTTCTCTTGCAAAAGAGTGAACGTAAGTCCCCACAAGGTGTTTTTGCACCCGTGGTTTCATTATTTCTGTGGGTGCAATTGAACCCAGTTACCTCCACTAAAGCCACCTCTGAATATAAATAACAACTAGCTTCTGTAGCAATGAACATCATTAAATATAGCAGTGTCTTAACGTGGCTTTAAATTATATAAAATATACTGGTATATATTTTATAATCCATGGACATACACTTTGCTCCCAACTCTGACAGGTGTTTCTATCAGAGTAGTGGCCACCCATCTCCCACAACAAATCATAAACTCCTAACCAGTGAGAGTGTCATCCTGTACATGATAACTTGGCCCAGGAAAAGAACATTGGGACACACACTGAGCATGTCTACCACAGTATCTTAATGTAAGAACAGTTCCTTACCTGGTTAATCAATCTTCAGTTGGGTGGGAAAGATTTTTAAAGTGATCACATGACATGAAGTAGTTGGGATATTCCTGTGTGACAGCTCCATTCATGATAAACATTAACCCTTTACCCGCAACAAAATGACAATTGGGGAGGAGACAGGCCCTCTTTCAAGGATTCTCTAAAGGGCAAGATTCCCTCCTCCAATGCCTTCTCTAATTTAAAAAAGAAATTGAGGAAAAAAAAAATGGTTTGGAAGTGTCATTTTGACTTTTTAAGAAAGAAAAAAGTTCCATTTGGGGGGTTGAAACACATTGTTCTCTAGTAATTTAAGTTAATTGATAGTAAAAATGTAAAATAAATGCCTTAATTAATAACAAGAAAAAAGTCAAAACCAAATTGAACTGTTTTGAAATAATCAAAATTCAATTGACCCCAGCCTAATTTTTTTTCAATTTTCATCCCTATTTGGGATGGGGAAAAATTACAAAATCTTGAAACTTCTTACAAGATAGGAAAACAATTTCCTGCCCTTCTCATTTACAAACCCCTAACGATAGAAGTGCTGACAGAGCTTTTACATTGGCCCTCTTAATACATGGCTATAAATAATGTCAATTCTGAGATTTCCTCATCTGCAGTCTAGCTCTCTAACAATATGATTGGAAAATATAAAACTGAAGAGCAGAACAGATAGGAATTATGAAGACAGGGGAGAGTGAGGAAGGAAATGGCGAAGCAGGTTCCTCATTATTCACAAATAGGTTTAATTCAAAGAGATTTCATAGTAACAAAAGCATGCACTGGACAGTGATTTGTATGATTTCCACACTGCTGTATTCTGGGCAGGAAACCAACTTCTGCTAAAATGGTTCTTTAAGTGAAGCTGGCTGTAAATGCATACTTTAAAAAGTGCAAACACTCACATTTGCATGATTTTTTAGTTTTAAGGGTCAAGTCTCTTTAAATGATAAAAAATAAAATTAAATAATTTAAAACTAAAAATAACCAATTCTAAAGTTTCAGGGTCTGTCTACATTAGAAATACAACCACGTCAAGAGACCCAGTTACAATATGGCCAAAGCTTTAACTTGGTTCCAGAACCTATTTAAGGTCCTGTTCACACTACACACTGCAAACATCTTGTAACTGCATACCCTGATTTGGCTGTATTTATAGTGTGGACAGGTCCTTATATTGTCTTATAAATTCATAAAGGCTCTGTGGCAATCTTCTCCCCTCCTCCAGCATGCACAGCTGTTTCACAGTAAAATTTGTAACTGAGTTTTCATTATAAACTGGATTTTGTATTTTTGAATTTGTTATGGTTTAGTTTATTGATGAGAAGAATCTTACCTTATGTTAAACAATTTTTTATGACTATAAATAAGGAGTAATCGCATTAGACTGGTATAAAATTGGAGGCGAATCAGGCCTCACAGAGTCAAATTTTGCCCTTGCATCAGTGCCCAGCCTCCAATGGGAGCTCGACATGTTTATCTGAAGTCAGATTTTGGATAGCATGATGCTGCAAACTAAGTCTGCTACAGTTTGCTTGTTTTACAAAGAGCTTGTTTAACAAAGTCCTAAAATAAATCCATTTCCTATAGAATGCCATCGTTGTGTCAAACAAGGCTCTGGGAACCAGTCTGGAACTGTGTTGCGTGTCTAATAATCAGAGACACTGAACAAATGTCCAAACTGCATCGTTGTGTTAACATTCTAAGTAATAAGGACTGGATTCTGATGTCAGTTGCACTGAGGTAAGTTTAGAGTAATTCTGCTGCTGTCAATGGAGTTACTCCAGTTTCAAACTGGCATAACTGAGAGCAGAATTTGGCCCTACATTATTTCAAAGTAATCTTCTATCAGTGTTGCTGACTACAACTGAATTTGATAATTAAGACAAATAAAAATGTAATTTATTATTAGTCAATTTACATTAATATAAGCATAACTGCTAATTAATTTAGGAACAGAAAGGATCTGAGTTTTAGCTGTTTTTTATTTTAGCCTAATTAAACTACTTTAATGCACTCAGAAATTAAGGGGAAGGCTAATAACACCATGGTGATAATGGAACCACTAAGAATAACTGAAGTTTGATATGAAAGGCTAGAATTGATCAAATACTGAGCGTAGTGATTTTATGGTATTTGCATTTGAAAAATTGTAGCAAAATATTAGAGATATGAACAGTTCAAGGTTCATTTCACTTAGTATAAATAACATCTTTTGGTACAGTACATGAAGGAAAGTTGTAATAATTTTCCAGCGCTCCTTGATGTGATGTACTTTGTTAGTGTATTTATTTTACAAGTAGCTCTTGAAGAGGCATTACATTATGTTACCGAAGAAAGCAAAGAGGCCCACATTCCTAATTTAGATAAAATGATATATACCTATTGATTATTTTAGCTCCACTATATTTTTAGCTTCTATAGTTAGGTAAAATGCTCTTAGTCTACAATGCACAATGTCCACTATCCACTATTCATACTATCCTAATGGCAATAGTACTAAATGTATTACATCATTAATTCTTGCTCAATTGGATGCTTAGGGCCCAATGCTGCAAGTCTGCATAAATCAGTGGGAGGATGGCTTCCAGGATCAGGCTCTCATTGTCCTGGGGTCTATACAACCCATTCTGGTTTGGCAGCCAAATGGTTAACACAGAAACTGTCTGCCCACTCAGCCAGAGCTGACTGTGAGGATAAAAGGGCTGTAAAGTAGGAGGGTAGGGTGCAGAAGCGGATTTACCATTAAACACACCATGCAGTGGCATGGGGCCCCCAAAATGCGGCAGCACAGCAGGGCTTAGGCAGGCAAGCTGCCTGCATGCTGTGGCTGGTGGCAGGGGCCCCGCGCCACTCCCAGAAGTGGCCAACTGCTGGCACATCTCTGCATGCCCCTGGCGGGGAGGAGCAGCCCCTGTGGGGGAGTGTCTCTGCGCATTGCCCCTGCCCTGAGTGCCAACTCCACAGCTCCCATTGGCCAGGAGCTGCGGAGGTGGTGCCTGCGGGCAGCGGCGTGCAGAGACCCCCTGGTCCCCTCTGCTTAGGAGCCACTGCCAGAGGGGCATGCCGATTGCTTTGGGAGCCGCGCTGCCCGAGGTAAGTGCCGCCCACCTGACCTCCTCCCACCTCCCAACCCCCTGCCCTAGGCCAGAGGCCGCACCTTGCACCCAAACTTCCTCCCAGAACCCGCATCCCTTGCCCCCTCCTGCACTCCACCCCTCTGCCCCAATCAAGGTACCTCACTTTATTTTCATTTACTTCCTATTACCTATAATAAACAAGGAGGATGAAGAAAAAAAGAATGAAAAATGGAGTGGGGGGAGATAAGAGAGAATGTTCTTTTTCTTGGCTGGGTCCCAAGGGGTGGGGGGGTAAAAATGAAGCTGTGCCCAGGGCCCCACTACCTCTAAATCCACCACTGGTAGGGTGGCTGCCAGAGAGGCGAGACTGTGGCTAGAAGCTGCCACAGCAGACAGTACTCCAAAGAGAGAGAAACAGAACAAGAAACCCCTAGAGGTAGGAAGCAGCTCGGGGAACAGCAAGGGATTTGAGAAGGGTTAACTCTGACTGCTCTGTACAAGGGTCCTGAGCTGGAACCCAGTGGAGTGGGCAGGTCTGGATTCCCCTATCTCCTCCCTAGACTAAGAAGGGAGAGGGAAAATGGTCAATGGCTATGAATGTTACACGGAGGCCAGAGGAGAATCTCTGAGACCTTATTTTTGGACTTTTCTGTTAACCAGGAAAGGTGATAGAGAGAGCAGTTACTTAGAGAGCTTGGACACATAAAACGACAGACTGTCTTGACACCAAAAGGGCTGGAAAGGGTGTTAGACTAAAAGGACATATGCAGCACCATGCCTGGTTACTGGAAGATGCTCTAGAAGTGAGGGAATGCTCCTATGTGTGGTTCCAGAAGTGAGATTGGGCATATAACTGCACTCACCACTCCTCACCAAATATTAAGATGAATAAGGCCCTCTGATTGTTAGCCTAGCAACATGCTGTGGTCCTAGAACAACAGACAGCTACGTGACAGCAACAACAAATGCCAGCTCTGACGCTATAACTGTTGTAAGCCCAGCAGTGGCAGAACAAGCTGCAAAAAGTGGCCCAGCAACATCAACAAGAAGCCCAAACCCTGGCACAGCAGCAGAGTCAGTAAATGCCAGAGATGATAGCTGCCGAGGAACAGCGTTTGGCTGGAACAGCTTCACCTTCAATGGCCAGAGGTAAGATAGACTTGGGTGGTTGGTTAGGGGGCCCTATGCTATCCAAAATGGGGCCTAATGATGACTCAGAGGCCTTTATGAAGACCTTTGAACACCTTGCTATTTATACCCATTGGGACCCTGAAATGTGGGCCATCCGCCTGGCACCTGTCTTGACAGGAAAGGCACAGGGAGCTTATATGACGTTACATCATCAATCTGCCCTCAGTTATCCAATAGTGAAGGTGGCCATATTCAACCTTTCAGAAATAAGTGAAGAGACTTACTGTTGTGGGTTCAGGGAACAGAAGTTTAGCCGATCCGCAAGCTCTAGTGTACTAGCACAGAAACTTAGACCTCAGATAGAAGTGGATGAAGTCAGAAGTCAAGATGGGCAGGCAGGTGGATGAGTAGACAGTTATAGAGCAATTCCTCTGGGTCATTCCAGCTGCTGTATGAGAGTGAGTACAGAGACACTAACTGGAGACCGTGGACAAAGCCACCGCGCTTGCTGAAAATTACCTCGAGACTGACACCTTGCAAGGTTGGTACAGGAAAACCTCTCCAAGACCAATGACAGGAACCCATATGAGGGCTAGCAACTTTAGAGCCATGAGGCGGAGGCCCTCTTCACCCCAGACAGATTGGATCTCATAACAGCAGCTACGCCTAAGCAACTCTCCCTGCAAATCTCCAACATCTGAACCCCGGAGGTGATCTGTTTCCAGTAAGGGCAAGAAGGACATATCAAGAAAGATTGTTTGACTGTGGAGTGCAATTACAAAACAGAGTTAACCTCCTTCCGCCTTAACTGATCACCATCAGTTCAAAGTTAACAATGGTGGTACAGATTAATGGGTGGGAATTGAAAACCTTGGTAGATCTGGGCTGTGACCAAACCCTAATAAGGGAAGGCCTGCTGAAGGAGGCCAGAGGGAACAGTGTCTCTAACTTTGTCTTCATGGTGATGTGAGAGTCTATCCCTGCACTAGGGTCCACTTAACCACTGTGCACGAACAAACCACACCACAGTAGGCATAGCCCACAAGTCACCATACTCAGTCCTTCTGGGGTGTGATTAGCCGCACATCAAGATGCTTTACAGACTTTGTTGAGGGAGACAGCAGAGGTAGCCAGGAAAATGGATGTTCAGCAACCTATTTCCTTTTGAGGATGAAGACCCCTTCCTGCTCCAGACAAAGACCCAACACACTAAGTGGAAGAGGCATGATACTGGA
This sequence comes from Trachemys scripta elegans, assembly GCF_013100865.1. NCBI lineage: Eukaryota > Metazoa > Chordata > Testudines > Emydidae > Trachemys > Trachemys scripta. The sequence continues at coordinate 83,934,433 of NC_048306.1, forward strand.
CATGAGGACTGAGACTTGCACAAAAAAAACTAAGACTGTTGTGTGGGTAACTCAGATATGCCTATAGTGGCTGATGTCCCCATTGTCCCACCTCCCAAACAGGGTCCCAGTAATGTTGGGAAACTGTTGGGGTCCTCTAATTTATGTCTTGAACAAAAAAAGAGAGGACTGGAGGGTTATGAAGAAGGGATAGCTCTCATAGATAGAAAGGTGATAAGACCAGAATAGTCCACACGACTACCATGCTTCCAATTACGAGGAAACTTCCTGTGATGCTGTATACAAGATGGATGCCCATTTATACTATTACTGATACCATTATTATATAATTGCAACAAATCTTGTACAAAGTATATCATGTACGATATCAGTGGAAAAGTTACAGTCTGTCAAGTATAATTATCTTGGTTAAATCCATGTATCATCACTGTATTTGAAGTTATGAATATTGGCTATGTATTTGTATCTCAATGTATTTGTTCTTGGGGTTACACCTGAAAGGTAGTTTACATCCAGGCTTGCCAACCCATTGTAAATGGATTATTTAAACTTGATGGGCCATTAAGAAGAATCAACTCTCCAGATAGCAAATCCCGAGGATGCCTCAGACAGCATGGAGCCTATGGCCCGCCCTTGTGGTTCAGCAAAACATGTAAGGATATGTGTTATGAACATGTGACCTAGGACTCCATCTTTGCCAGTAACTTTCCATGCACATAGACTATGAGCATTGCTTGGGACAGTAACTTTCCATGCACATGGGAGAGGGTATAAATTACAACTGAAACATCTCCATTTTGGCTCATTCCTGCTCCAGTTCTCTGGACTGTGGATTTACAACTAAAAGGAATATTTTGAACAATGGACTGAAGATCTTCCAATCTTTTAGAAGTTACCAGAGAGACTTTTACAAGCCATCAGTCTATTCTGTGACTGATACCAACCTAATCCAAGAACTCGCAATCATTTGCATGTATGATCCTTTAACCATTTATAACTCTATTCTTTTTTTTAATAAATATTTAGTCAGTTTACTAAGGATTGGCTGACTGTATGATATTTGGGTAAGAGCTGAGATAATGACATGGGGGTAAGTGTCTGATCCTTTGGGATTGGTAGAACCTCATGTATGCTGTATTGAGTTTTACAGTTTTCAGTAACTCAGTGTTCAAGATCAATTTGCCTGGATGGGAATAAAGGGCCGGAATGCCTAAAGGGGACTGTGTTTTGGCTTCTTGTTAAGCAGTGTGGTACTGCAGAAGCTCTTTTGTTATTGGTTTGATGAATCTAATTGTATATATCAGTATAAACCACCAGTTTTGGGGTGTGCCTGCCCTGTTTCTTGAAGTCTGCCCTGAATGTAGCATTCTCAGTGTGGTCCATTCTAGCCACCCGATCGCACGTCCTATACTGCATAGGCCACTGGACTCTGGGAGGTGAACAGTACAGCCAGCTCCTCATGTCTGAGTAATCAGGGGCGAATTATTGAAATTATCCCATGAAATACCAATGGCTGAACAACTGGACTGTGAAATGATGCTTGCCCATCTATTGCCTTGCTTCTTTTGTCTGGGAATCCACAAGGATGCAAGGGATTATTGCATAGCCCATCCTGATTGCCAATTAGTGGCCCCCAAGCAGGTGCAACTGACCCTATTAATCCCCCTTTTCAGTGGTGGAAGTACTCCAGACACAGAGAAACAGAACAAGAGGCTAGAGAGCCCACAGAAGTAGGAAGCCGCTCAGGGAACAACAAGGGACTTGAGAAGGGTTAAGTCTGGCTGCTCTGAACCAGGGTCCTGAATTGGAACCCAGTGGTGTGGGCAGGCCTAGGTTCCCCTACCTCTTCTGAAGACTAAGAAGGGAGAAAGAAAACTGCGGAGGACTACAAATATTAAACAGAGACCGGAGGAGAGACTCCAAGACCGCTGAACTTTGAGTCAGGGCTGGATTAATCTTTTGTGGGCCCTGGCACCCAGACTGTGGCCCATCCCTGAGTCCCTGCCCCCGCTCGGCCTCTTCCCCCCTGAGGCTCTGCCCACTGCTCACACAGGGAGGTAGAGGATAGAGAGGAGCAAGCAGGGGACAATAGGGGAGAGGCAGAGGGGAACAAGAGGTGGGCGGGGCCTCAGGGGAAGAGGCCGAGTGGGGGTGGGGCCTCAGGGAAGGGGTGGGCAGAGTGGGGGGTGAGGCCACGGTCCAGGCACTGGGGCCCCTTCTAAGAGTGGGCTCTGTGCCTTTGGAGCCATTGTAAACTTGGTACTACTATGAGTTCCATACTTGTGGACTTTTCTGTTATCAACGAAAGGGGATAGAGCGAGCAGTGACTTAGCCAGAGAGCTAGGCCATATAAAACGACAGACACCAGACTTGACAGCGGAAGGACTGCAGGGAGGTGGTAGACTGAAAGGACCCTGCCACACTGTGCCTGTTCACAGAGAGGTACTCTAGAGGTGAGTGTGTGAGCCTACACTCACTTCAGAGAAAATATTGTGAATGGTCTTATAGAAAATATAAAGTTTATTTATTTTTATGAGCCATGATTTCATTGGAATTATGGGGTATTTATATGTGAAGTGAATACAGTTAATCATCTGCAACCTACTGTTTCTAATTAAAATACAATTACAAAACAATTTTTAATGCACATTTTAACTTTTGTGTTCAATTAGCATCCTTTACAAATGAACCAGTGTGAGAAATCAACCAATGAATGTCTCTTTGTATTGCTCGTTATCAATAAGGCTTTCTATGCCATTACCATGTAAAGTACTGTGTTTTCAATAAGCATTCATTATTCTTATCAAAAAATGCCAAAAATTCAGATAACATTCCAAAAGGCTCATGCTTTAGGAGCATGTCATAAATAAAAATTTAGGTAATTAGGTTTGAACTTAGAATTAAATACGGAAGAGTTGTTTGGGTTTTATTGGTAATTATCGCTATGAATCAAGTGTATGATAATGGAGGATATTTATCATTTTGTGAAAGGTTAGCAGCATGCTGGGGAGATTCTCCTGAACTTGCATCTAGAGAACACATTAATCAGCGATGGTCATCTATAAACTGTTAAATACGTTTCAGTAATGCTTCATCATCATCCAGCCCCGACCCCGCAATGAGCTCTGAGTGAGTAGACACCTGTGCTCTTGCTCAGGCCAATTGACTTCAGAGGTCTGCCCACAAAACAATCATTGCAGGATTACAGCCGTACATATTTAAAAGAGATATTTTATTTCTGCCAACCTGTTTTATCTGTGTAGTGGGGTTTAGCTGATGTACAATCTCCCAGCAGCTTTCTGAATCAGTGCTTTGCAAGCTTTTCATTCCCACCTGGTCTACTAAGCAGTTTCTATCACGGTGGTGAAGCTTCTGTCGGTATGAGAACAGTGATGCTTGCTTCAGCCCCATTCAACACCCTAGGAGAGGAACAAACAGGACTGGGGAGGTAATAAAATAGCTGTCCCAGGTGTATTAAAATGAGTTTATTTTAATCTTGTCCCCTTTAAAGGACACCTGGGGGTGCGGGTGAAGGGAGAGAGAAAAATATTTGTTTTTTTTCTTCTTTCTTCTTTATGATGTATAAATATAGTGAATGCTTTTTTCCCTTTTGAAGTCCTTTTTTGGGGTAATATGTCACAGAAATTCATGTCTCTGCTGCCTTGTTTTTCTTGGGATACTACATGGGCAAGTGCAGTATTAGACCCTGATCCTACACCTTGTTGTACATGAATGATGTGGATGAACCTATGAGCTTGCCTGGAGCCCCATTGCCTTCCAGCGGGCTCCATGGAGGCAGTGTGAATTAATGGATAGATGCCTGTACTGGGACTCAAGAGAGCTAGATTCTATTCCTGGCTCTGCCACTGGCTTGCTGGATGGCCTTGGGCAAGTCACTTCACCTCTATGTGCCTCAGTTTCCCGGTCTGTCAAAGGGAGATACTGATACTTCCTTCCTTTGTAAAGCTAATGAAAAGTGCTATATAGAAGCTAGGCCTCGTTATTAATTATTATTATTAATGCAGGGACAGGGATTTATCTTAAGAACTAGATTAACAAAGGGATTTAGGTGCCTAACTGCCACTGTTAGTGCCTAAATCCCAGAATCAGGCACCACTGGTATTCACAAAACTGCCACTCAGCTGCTGCCAAACCCTGTAGATGCCTAAACTCATTCATGTTTTTTATGTAAAAGTTCTCTAGCTGCCTATGGGTATATCTACACTGCAATTAACAAGGTGCAGCTGCCTCGTGCCAGCTAACTCAGGCTTGCGGGGCTCAGGCTAAGGGGCTGTTTAATTGCAGTGTAGACTTTCAGGCTCCGACTGCACTGCAGCCTGGACCCCAGGACCCTGTGAGTTGGGAGGGTGCTAGAGCTTGGGTGCAGCCCAAGCCCTAATCTCTACATTGCGATTAAACAGCTCCTTAGCCTGATCCCTGTGAGCCTGAGTCAGCTGGCCCCATTCATTACCTCCAGTACCATGACTGGTACAGGTCAGCCATGAATGTCTAATTGCAGCATAGACACACCCTATGTTTCTGCCTCTAGGTATGTGCACTGCTGCCTCAGTCTCGGAGTCTGGATGCCTCTCTCTCCCCTAAGCCCTAGTGCAATGCATGAAGCCGGGGAAAGAGAGGTGTTGACCACCTAACTCACCTGCAGAATCCATTAAGGTAGACGTGTTCCTAGCATGCCTAACTCCAACTTGGGCAGTGTGTTGTCGTTTGTGAGTCCCATTCTTAAGCACCTATCTCTCTCCATTCATTGTAAAGGAAGCCTGAGCACCTAACTCCACCTTTGTAAACCCCGGTGGCTTTTTAGCATCTAAACATTAGCTGCCCACCTAAATCCCTTTGTAAATCTAGCCCTAGTATATTAAGAGACTGTCCTACTATCATTTTTTCCCTCATGTATCCAAGTGCTGTGGCTGTATCAAGCAAGGTATGAGATCAGAGTTGGAAGGGAAGTAATTCACAAGAGGATCTTTCTTCAGAAGTAATCTACAATTAAAATAAATAATAAAATGAGTTGAAGTGTAAGCAAATCTTCAGCACTGTTGGGACTCTCTTTGCATTTTCTCCGCTGGTTGCCTGACAGAGATATGAAACCTGGAGCTTCTGGTTTACAGGCATTAGTGTGAACCTTTATTTTGAAGAAATGGGCCCAAGTCAAAAGATTTAGATCTAGATTTGATCTTCTGCTCTGTCCCCCTGCAAAACCACTAATATTTAGGAATGTTCAGATCCAGATTACTGGTTACAGCACACCTGTCTTTTGGTTTTGAGTTGCTTGAATTTGTCACCTGGATATTTCACTTTGAGTTTTTGTGTTTGAAATATTTAAAACCAAGATCAGCTTTGTATGCAAATACCAACATCTTATGCTACTTCCTTAATGAAGCATTCATTGTTGGGAAGAGTTTGGATTGTCAGGTTCATCTAGCTGAAAACATCAGCAGAAACAGTCCCTTTACGAGGAGTCACCTAGTGGCCTTCTGATTGCAGGATTGCCTTCCAGTAGGAAAATATGACTCTGCTTGCCCATCTGGAGCTGGGCCTTTAAATTTGACAGAGGGAAGCAGCTGTGGGCCTAAAGTGGCCATTTTGCAACTGAAAACTGCTTGCTTCAGCTTCCTGACTCTCAGTTGGTAAATATTCTCATTTCCTGTTACATTTCTCCCTAGTTTTCTCTTTTCTGTTTATAAGGCTCATTGTTGTTTTTTTTTTTTTTTTTTTTAAACATGAGTCAGATCTTAGCTAGAGGGGATAGTACCAGTTTTTTGCTGCTTCTGATGTCATTTGAACTAATGTCTAAAGATGTTGGATAAGAATTAATATAAATCTATACTATATATTATCCTCAAATCACCAGATGGCCCTTCTGGGGATGATTGCAGCCAACACATGATATACAGTGTGAGGGACAGTATTCTCAACAGGATTTTTGCATACTATCCAAATTATAGTATTATTGTGTTATATATTTAACTGCTGTATCAATTAACAGCTGACACTTTCACACACTACTTGTCAAATTCTTCCAGTTTTCTTTATTACTAATTAATGTTTCTGCACCATCCCTTTCTGTGAAGCTCTTTTCCCCCTTTTTTAATTATTCACCCCCAGGGACCATTAGGTTTTGTGTGTTTTGTTTGCCAAAGTAGTTATTTTCATAGCTTGTTAGATACTCCCTTACACAGAAAAGGTGAGTGTCCCATTTTGCCTTTTGAAATGACATTATCAGATTAAAAAAAAACACCTAGATTGTGTATCAATGAACTTTGCTTCTGATAACACTGTATGAATGCTGTGATTTTGGTACAAAGGGTTTATTGTAGTAATGACTTTTTATGACATTAGAGTTTTGAATTGAATTAACTAATGTGCTATGATTTATGAATGTTACCAGTGCAAGATGATATTTTTAACATATTCAGGAGGGTTTTTATTATCCTAGTCCTTAGGAAATGTGCATACACTTTTGATACAGCATCTTTTCCACAGCTATTTAATGCTTTATATTTCTCAAGGTACATTCATTTCTTTTCTTCTGTATCCTTTCCATGATGCAGACTAATGCATTTTTATGGCCGTTAATATTAAAGCCCTGTCTTATAGCAACTTTGTATTGTAATAGTAACTTTGACAAATGAATACCTAAAGACTCTTTTCCACCTTGTTTCCCATTCAATACCACCTTGCTATAACTGATAGGCCTTGTGAAGATGCTGTTACAATGGCAATCCAGCACCCAGAATTTTCATTATTTTCCAGTTGCTAATAGGAGACAGATACTGTTATGGAACTTAAGTTTGTTGTTCTAATTCAACAGCCATATTTCATAAGTGATTTTTCAGAAGTATCAGATTAGTGAGGTTTATATCTTAGTTTTGGGCTCTTGGGTACTAAATATGTGATATTCATAGTGGGCTGAAAGCTATCTGTTTTGATCTGCAGAAGAAACAAAACTCAGGATGTATGCTTAATTTCCACTTTCTACTTCCATTATTAGGAGCACTATTTCTGTATGTCTCTGATGCAACCTGATATGTGCAGTGGGCTGCACCAGCCTACTTTGCAAATCCAGACAAAATTCAACCTGACACAACATAATGTACACATTGCCTTAAATCAGAATGTTGAAAAATGACTTATTTTTAACGAGCTGATATCTGCTGTTGTGTGAAGCAGGAAAATAGCAAGCTGCTTACAGGTTGGAGGGTTTATCTGAATTAACAAATTATTTAATGTAGTACTACTAGGGACAGTCAAGTCCATAGGTTTTGAGACCCTGCATTCACAGTAGCCGTAAAGATTAATGGTTAATGTTGAGATGATGCATAACTCACAAGGAATCAAATCCTGAGCATCTACTGATGTCAATGGGAATTGTGTGTGATCAGTACCCCTCAGAATGCCCCTAATACAATTATATCTGATGTGTGTGGGTAGAGGACAAAATCTCTGGGGGCTTGGTTGTTCCCATAATTTTTTTTTAAAGAAGGTGTGGAGTGTGAGAGTGGCAAAATTTTCTGAAAATTAAGAGTTGTGCCCGACAAGAGCTGTAGGGACCGGCACAGTGGATAGCACAAAAGCAAGTGTATCAAGGACTGCACAACTAACTGTGCCCTAGGGCACATCCTTGCACATACAAGATTTTCAAACAACACAGCAACAAAAGAGAGTTGGCACAGTAGCAGGCAATAAGGAATAAGCCCAGGAACAGGCTAGGGCAGAGCACAGGAGATCAGTTTTAGAGATGAACTAACTCAGATTTATTCTAGATAGGCACTGAAAAGGATAGCACTTGTGAGGTCCTATTGTCAGCTCTGTTGTTCTCAGCAAACAAGAGCTGCAGTTGGCAAGGGCAGAAAAGAGTGAATAACTGTAATCTTTCATCAGTCACCTTGACTGAAACAGTTTTCACTTGAACCCAAGCTTCTAGGTGGCTGACAAAAAATCCAGGTAAACAGAGCTGCCCTCTATCTCCACTGTAGAAAATCCTTGCATTCTTGGCCAGTAGCAATGAGGAATCAGTGTTCTCTTGAACAATTCCAAATTTAAAAAGTTTAGAAATAGCTTCTTGGAACCCTGATGCTAATCTTGTATCTTGTAACAGTTTTTCTGTCACAAGAGCTGCATGTGGGAAGCCATGCCATTTTTGAAATCCAGACAGCAGTGTAGACAGAATAAAGAATCGAAGTATCGTATTCAGTTTTGTTCTCTTCTGTTAAAGAACACATCCATCTTAATTGAAAAGAGGGCTGGGGTAATACATATTTTTAAAGTACTGCTTAATATTCTAAAAATATTGGAAATATACATTCACCTCTCTAAGGTGATATCCTGCTACAGGATTGTCTTGCCTCATCTCTCTGATGAGTGGGAAAAGAAGAGCCTTTAGAAACAGTGGGATTACTGTGTGAGCCTGACACTTTTTAGGCACTTACGATGGAATGCAGAACTCAAAGAACAGTAGAACTAAGGTGGGGAAACAAAACACAAACATATGCCTTAAAATAATCACTTTGGGACATGCCAGCATGGATGAAAGCAGGATAAAAGTTTAGTTCACACATGACATGCCATTGAGAGCCTTATTTCCTAATAAATGATTGCTTCATGCCACACCTTAGAGCTATGAATTTCTGGCAGCAAATTTACTTATTTATTTACTTATTTAGTGACTTATTTTGTGTTAAGTGATAAGTCTGGCAAACAGACAGGGAAATAGCCAGTGCCAATGCTGTGATAGATCTAGGACACCACTAAAACTATACTCCATTACATTGAAAGGGCAAGTTACTCTTAAGGGCCTTTCAGTGTGTGTCTATGAACACGTCCCTTTTCCAAGTTGTGCTCAAAAACCTCTGTATAAAAGCAGATATACTAGACCACATAACTATCCTTTTGTCTAAGAAATATCTCCCGTGTCTTACGGATAACACCAGAATTCAGCAGCATGGGATTTTGAAAGAGGAGATGTGTGTAGACAGGGGTTTATCTGTGTATTTGAGATCAACTGCCAATCAATGGATCAGTAAAATTCAGGGTTATAGAGGAACATCCAGAAAATAAAATTAACTTATTTTCAGTCTTCATATTAGTGGACCAACTGAATGTTAGAATGATTGATTAATAAACCCATGTTACTACTGAATAACAGGGTTTTCAAATGACAGTCCCTGTCTGTGTGTGTTTGAGACTTTATGGTTTAGCATGCTTCATGTCAAGTAAATCTGTATGTGAAGCAGTGGGGAAAAAAACAGTCACTGAAATTAGGGAAGTTTGTAGTGACATTTGAGCTGTGTGTCCCCAGTCAATGAGCTGTTCCCCAGCTAACTCATAATGAGATATCTGAGTCTTTTGAATTAATACATGTTCTTGAAAAAGGCCTTATGTAATGACAAAGATATCTTGAGAGCAATCGGGGAAAGTAACAAGATTGATGGGTTCTGTGGAGGCTCATGCCATTAAAAAAGACCTTCAAAAGTAACAACTAGAATTGCTAAATTAAGTTATTTTAAATTAATGCTTGACTTTGAAAACCTCACTAATGCCCCCCAAGATAACTAAAGGAGTTAGAAAATTAATCAAGAAAGAACAATCTGAGATTCCTTGAGGGAGAAAACCTCAAGATAAAGGAATTCCTTGAATGTTTCCAGATTATCAACATCCTAAACCTGTTAAGGGCTGACCTTTTTCCCCCCACTACAGTCTAGGCAAGTTTTGCCATTGACATAAATGGGAGGTGGCCCAGGCCCTTACAATTAAAATGGCTCTATGGAAGGTATTGAAGTGCAAGATGTGTAATTGGTACCTGAATCAAATAGGTAACTGTGTGTTGGAGGCAAGGAATGTCCCTTAGTAGGTGTTTGTATGTACAGGAGGCACATTGAGGTCCCATCTATGGTTAGGGCTTCTAGGTGCTACTGTCATATAAATAAAAACTAATTATTAGTATCCAGAAAAAACAGCACACAACAGTTTAAGAAATGCAAAAGAGAAACGAAGCCTGACAGCTGTTTCATGACTCTTCTTTTAGTATCTTGACAGTATTATTCAAGGGTCAGATATAGCAGAACATTCCTGGGCCATTTCACTTCCAGTTGAATCAACAATACTTGTTTTTACAACCATGACTCTCTGGACAAGCCCATTGCCTAGCTATATGTTACCTGGTTTCCTTTGCGCTTCCCACATGGTCCCATTGTTTTTAGTTGTAACCCTTAATTCTTACATAAGGGAAGAAACATAACCTTGTTCAAAATACTGCATGTGTCTCAGGCTCTGAACAGAGGAAACATACAGGCACAGAAACTTTTGAGAAATTGAACAGAATTTTATAGCACTAAGATGGGGTGATCATTTAGAGTAATTTCTCCTGGTGCTTCCTCAACATCTCAGGCAGGACTCCTCGCAACCTTGTTTTGCCCTCTGACTCATTTGGATCGGTCTTCTCAGATATTTCATCCTATAAAAGAGAAAAGTCTTCCAGTTGAATTGAAATGCCTAGCCATCCCCACACATTGTCACTAGCATCTAGATTTTACTTTCTCTTTTTTGTTCACCATGGGTCAGCTTCTCCTGTCCCCACTCTTACATCCTGGAGTGGCATTATTGATCTGCCCCAAGCAGCTGCAATGAACAGTTCCCACCAATTCAATTTAACGCTCACTATTTTTACTTGAACTGGTTAATCATCTGATTGGGTAATTTTCCGATAATATATGATATGATGGCACCAGAGTGGTTACCATTTAAAAAGTCAGCATTTGACAAACATCACTACACAATGGTATCTGAGATTCTCATAGGTTCCCCTCCCCATTCTTAAAATTGAATAAATCTGTTAATGGTATTGACTTTTAAAAAGCCTCTGCTGTACATAGTATGCAGTAAGTAATGACCAATGTTTCAGTCATTATTAAGCCAGATACTTTACCTGAATATAGCTTTTGAACACTTTAACATTTCAGATTCAATTAATGTGGATTAGGAAAGAAAAGCTGATATTTTAGTGGTATAAAAGAAAACTGATTCTCTAGCCTTGAAACTTGCTTATATTTAATTATTTTACTTGTGCATCATTGGAAGTTAATCATGATGTGATGCATTTTACATTGATGTTTTATGACAAGCTCAGTTAAGTTTACATAAATCTCTTCTGGATCAACGAAACCTCACAAAATGATCAAAGTAGGAACCATGAATAGCCAGTCAGGATTCTCCATTTTATAATGTGAAGTTCAAGGTTATTGATCACTGCAGCTTCTCGTGAAGTAGTGATCTCTCTCAAATATGGTCAACTTGGATGGAAATTGATAAGAGCAAAGATAGAAGTCAGGGCTGAACTGCAACATGAAGCCAGAGTCAATAGGATTTGCACAATAGAAATGCAGGGACAGACGGATACGAAAGGGCAAAATGATATCCGCTGAGGAGATGAAGTTAATCCCCAAGTTGCAATAAGGTATGAAAGCATCCCTTGAAACATAGTGCATTGGGGGCGGGGGGAATCTCCCCCACACTACAAGAAAATTTCCATGTTGTGTTTGCACATCTGTACTCTCAGGCTGGCACTACCATTTTTTGCCACCCCAAGCACGTACCCCCCCCCCCCAAAAAAAAAGCCGCCTGGACTGTGCCACCCCAAGAATGGATGGAATGCTACGTTGCTACCTGTGGGCTACGTTGCTACCAACTCAGAGTTAGAGGTTAGAATTTGTCCCGGTAGTTGTGGACATTTCATACACCTTTAGTTGTCCCACTCTTTTTCTTGTTGAAATGAAACTTTCTCCATTCATTTCCGTGTGGACTTTGAAAGTATTAGCAAGTATGAAAAACCTCATCCAAAACTTTGGAGGGTTATTTTAGGCTGGGATTACCAATGAGAAAGGAGTGTCTTCTTTTTTTTAATCCCATAATTATAACATGACACTATTTTTTTTTTTTATACTTAACCCAGCCTTCAGCAATCATAAGGCACTGTGCGTCTGTACAGATTTATGTCAGGAGAGCCACTGTGCAGGCATGACTCTCCAAGGTGTGGCCAGGAGCAGGCTGGAGGTGTTACATTCAGGAGGTTTGAGGTAATGGAAATGTGGCAAGGGATTTGTAATGAGATCTGCTGAGTAATGTGTACAATAAGGGAATGAACTATTTGTGTACTTATTTTTTGAATGCATTTCTAACATCAACCCTAACTATCTTCAGGGAATAATTCATTTCCTATTTAATTTCAGATGTTGCAAAATGCCCTAAGGTTATTATGAATTATGTATAGCACTAAAAGTTACAGTTTTTATTCTTTACTGGTACAAATTTAGCTTTAAATTAAACATGTAGATCTACAGTTTGCCGGCCCCAAATCTTGTTTCATTTGCACGATTCTTGTCTTGGTATCTGCAATCAAAAGCTTTGAAAGGTGTGAAATGTTTTATGTTTCATTGCAGGGTAATCTACATGCTAAACAGTTTGTTGTGAAATTTTATTCTTTTGGGAGAAATTTAATAAGCGTAAAAGTATGCAGGAACAAAGTAATAGATCTAGAAATCCCTTTCAGCGTCAATGTTTTTATATGAGTCATTTGATTCTCTTTGGTAACTAAAGCTAAATTCAGTACCTATTTTTTAATTAAAGCAATGGACCTGATTCTGAACTCACTTTGGTTTTATATAGGTTAGTCCACTGACTTTGATGGAGTTGCAGTATTCCTGATTTACACTGGTGTAGTCAAATTTAGAACCAGGCTTATTCTAAGAAATGTGCCTGACTAATAGTGTTTGGTAAAATTGAACATTTTTGTTGTTCAGTTTTTCAGAGACTTTTGCACCAGCAACATTTCACAATTTTTTTTCATCAGATAATAAGAAAAATAAACTTGATTCATGTTCTTTGACCATAGTTTGGTCTGTTAACTCTTGTGATTACTCAGATAAACAAATGTACATACAATGATTATATACTGTATTATCATAATAAGAGTAATGTTACAGAGAGATCTGCAAGGCTTTTCATGCTAAACAGAAAGTCTATCCACTGTGCTAAAGCATCTAGATCTGGCTTACTTGTTAAAATACCAGACAAGATAGCAGCTGACTTTTGATGGTCAATATTTATTTAAAAAAAAAAATTACTGAGCCAAATTCTACTCCTCTCTAAAATCAGATGAGTTTAATTAGTCTGGATTTTTCTGTGATAATCTGTCAGGGTTCATTGTAAATAAATCTGAAATATCAATATGTGCTTTAAAATGAAAAGATATTGGCCTGAGCCACAGCTTTATTTGATTCAGACCTGAATCCCCCGCAATGTCCAGGGACATTTAGAGGTTTGGATTCATGTTCATTAGGGTTACCATATTTCAGCAAGCAAAAAAGAGGACGGGAGGAGCCCCGCCCTAGCCCCGCCCCTGTCCTGCCCTGGCCCCGCCCCTGCCCCACCCACTTCCTGCCCCCCTCAGAACCCCCAACCCTCCCCCCCGCTCCTTGTCCCCTGACTGCCCCCTCCTGGGACCCCAGCCCCTAACTGCCCCCCCCAAGACTTCACCCCCTACCTAAGCCTCCCTGCTCCTTGTCCCGACTGCCCCCTCCTGAGACCCTCTCCCCAATCCTAACTGGCCACCTAGGACCCTACCCCCTACCTGTGCCCTGATTGCCCCAACCCTTATCCACACCCCCAGACAGAGCCCTGGGACTCCCACACCCCATCCAACCACTCCCCACCCCCTGACAACCCCCCCCCAGAACTCCCGACCCATCTAAACCCCTCTGCTCCCTGTCCCCTGACTGCTCTGATCCCTCTCCCCACTCCTGCCCCCTGACAGCTCCCCCCCAGAACTCCCAGCCCCCAACTCCGCTCCTTGTCCCCTGACTGCCCCCTCCTGGGACCCCTGCTCCTAACTGCCCTCCAGAACCCCACCCCCTACCTAAGCTTCCCTGTTCCTTATCCCCTAACTGCCCCCTCCTAAACCCCCCCCCAAACTGCCCCCCAGGACCCTACCCCCCTACCTGTACCCTGACTGCCCAAAACCTTATCCACACCTCCCAGAAAGCCCCCCCCCGAACTCCCGACCCCCCCCTTGACTGCCCTCTCCAGAACCTCCCTGCCCCTTCTCCTGCCCCCTGGCTCCCTTGTCGTTGGCCTTCGGCTCGCCTAAGGGCTCTCTGGGAGCTTGCTGAGTCTGAGCCGTTCTCCCGGCACGCTGGGCAGCAGCAGGGGAGGAGCTCCAGCCTGCCGGAGGCGAATGCAGGGAGGGAGGGAGGGGAGTGAGTGAGCTCTGCTGCAGGGGGGGAGGGGGAAGTGGAGGAGGGACTCTCTCTCGCTGTCGGAGCCCCATGTAAGTAGCACCATCCGGCTGCCCTGTTAGCCGCGCGTGCTCTGCATGGGGGGGGGGGAGGGAAGTCCGGACATTAACAAATTCCCCCCGACGCTATTTTTGGTTCAAAAATCCGGACATGTCCGGGGGGATCCGGACGAATGGTAACCCTATGTTCATCTCTAAGAAACAATGGGACAAATTATTGACAAACTACATTATTCTCATGCTGGGCAATAGAAGTCATTTTACTGCCAAAGAAAAAATGTTAAGTTTATTTAAAATAACGGGCAGAAGGGTATGTTAAATCCACACTGGTAGCAGAGGCTGAAATTTTTCATTGCAGACCAGAATTATCATATTCCAGCAACTGAGCAAAGCAAATAAATAAAATTATATGGCTTTGTGTCATAATCATCTATATAATCCTGTTTATTATTTTGGTAAGACCAATTTAGACAAGTTGAACTCCTGGAAATCCTGTGCTAGTGAGCCTTCATTAAAACTGACTGCAAAATTCAGTACAAGTAATCATCATTAGCAATGGCTGTGCTGAAATGAAATGTTTCATGTTTACCATCTCTGAATTGTTAATATTGCTGATTTCAGTCACAGTTGTAGTAAAGACAGTTCATGCCATTTAATAAAACAATATGATTGGCTTGATGACATAGCAACTGAAGCATTTGGCAGATGTAGTATATAATCTAAATAGACTTACTGTAGGTAGGCTGTGGTAGTTTGACTAATTAGAAACAGGTGGACTATTTGAATACAGCGGGCAATAAGAGATGCATTGTTTCAAGGTTTGGCAGTTAATGATCATAAGAAGATCATTTTGCAGCAGCTGGTAATTAAAGGTGGGATCTACATGAGCAGAAAATTGTTTTGGGGATGGAAAGGGCTTTTATTTTTAACCAGTGCAAAGCATCTTGTCAATCAGAGAATTATATTTTCATTTTAAAAATTCTTGGAGACAGAGAAGGAAATAGCTCTATCACTGAAATATCCATTTTACAGCTAATCTTATCTACTACTGTTGCTGAAAGTGGTGCCTAACCTTATTACACAGGAGGACCACACAAACCTAAGTACGATCTTGTGTGGGCCAAATAGATTCTACATATTTTAATAAGATTTAAAGTCACCTGTATTGATTTATATTTTAAGATCAGCTTGTATTTAGATAGAAACAACCTATGTATAATATTGTCTATTTACAGACGTGTGTAAACTAAAATGATGTAAACGTGACAAAATGCTAACGAATCACCTGTTAGTATATTGTGTGAAAGCGGGCCATACACCTTATGAAATGCTCTGGTGGGCCAGGCATCCCTGGTTTATGGAAATGAATGGTTCACAGGCCTGGACTTGGATACAGAATCTTTCACCTATAGGTTGCTGGTTCAGATTTCGCCCACACTGGCTACATGTGAAAGTTACTGTAGTATTTGATGGCATTTCAGCAACCTGTGTGAAATGTGTCGATAGTTTCAATCTAGCTCCTGCACACTGTCTGTTTTGTTACTCTCTCCAGCAAATATCCAATTAGAGAGGTCTTTAAAACTAAGAAATATCCTTGTCTCCTGTGGAACCAAGTCACATCTGTAACTTTCCAGCATGGTTTAACAGTCACCTTCAGTTCACTGCCCCATCTCCATTTGACTTGTGACTTTATTTAGAAGTGGTGTCATGCAATAAATCAATGCAATAGTGGTGAATAATTTGAACTAAATAGAGTAGGATAAAGGGGAGATGCATGTTTTTAAAATAATTATGAGGAGAAGTTTCAGAGTAACAGCCGTGTTAGTCTGTATCCGCAAAAAGAAGAACAGGAGTACTTGTGGCACCTTAGAGACTAACAAATTTATTAGAGCATAAGCTTCTTCGGATGTATATGCTGTAGTCCACGAAAGCTTATGCTCTAATAAATTTGTTAGTCTCTAAGGTGCCACAAGTACTCCTGTTCTTCTTTATGAGGAGAAGGAAAAGGACCACAGGCCTGATTTCTGACCATGATTCTGTCTGTACCCCACACTGGTATTAATAGGGTTAAGGGGAGCCAGTGAGTCTAATTAACCCATTCTGTGGCCCCTGGAGGGAAGACAGGTAATTAAGGATTAGATCCAGCTGGCAAGAATCAGACAGGATGGTTTGTATAAAGGGAAAGAGTGCAGGGCAATGGGGAGAAAAACCTCAGGAAGAAGGTATCTAGGAGCTTCCTCACTCCGAGAAAGGGAGAACAAGGCTCCTAAAGCAGACCTGGGAGAAGAGAGATTCCAGGGAAGAAGCCCTGAGGTTCAGCAACTTGAGAGGAGCTTGATCTCCAGGGAGAAAGGCCTGGGAGGTAGCGCTCTACAATAGTGACGAAGAACTCTGCAGAGTCTGAGAGGGGGTGAAGAGTCTCTGGAGGGCTGAGTCTAGGGAATTTTAAAATGAGTGGAGATTAAGAAACATCTGATCTTTGCCAAGGAGAGGAAAGCAACAAAACTGAAAGAATATTTTTAAATCCTTTAAAATATACAGCACCTAGCATAATATGGGGCTCTTGTGAGTGACTAATGTACCTACATATAATAGGCATGACATGGCCACATCAATGCAGTCTAAAATATTTAAGATATGACTAAATCACTGAATCCAACCAGACTTTTTTGCTGGTTATTTAGGCCCCTGTCAGGTAGCAAGAGTTTGGGATTCTGATTATTCGTACAGAGTTATAGTTGTTCACTTGCCTTCAATTTTTCTTCATTCTCTGCATAAATTACAAGGGATAGTGTACAGGAATGTTCTAGTTAATCATTTTGAATACAAGTTAAGGTGGGATTTTCAAAAGTACTCCATATTGGCCTAACTCTGCTCCAATTCCTATGAAGTCAGTGGTTGAAATCCTAGCCCCACAGAAGTTGATGGCGAAATGCCCATTGACTTCAATGGGAGCAGTGTTAGCCATGATTGAGTTCATCCACTCATCCATAGTGTTTTGCAGAGTGTAACCCCAGCTACCTGTCAGTAAGAGGAGTTATAACATAGATGAATTAATCTGGGCTAATGTGTCCTGTTTGTTCAAAAAAGCCTAAACCCTGAAGATCCTTATTAAATCAGTCCCCAAGATAACCCTGTAAAAAAGTCAGTTTTTAAAATGATTAATACTAATATTTTTAAAATAACTTGGTACTATTGTGTAGTAGGATTTCTCGCATGATCAATAGACATTTTCTCAAATCTGAAAAGCCAGATTTTCAGCTGTGCCCAGCAGCCACAACTGGGGCAAGATTTTCAAAAGAGCTTCCATGGGAATCTGCCCATTTAATCTGGTGCCCAAATCGGAGCAGAAAACCTGGCCTCAGCTGTGGGCTCTGATTGTGACACATATGTTACAATGTCCTTGGAAGACCTTAATTAAGTTTGTCTCTTTGAGGTCCATTATATTAAATGAGTGGCTTATATATTATTGTGTCCTGGGATTGTATATAATCTCTTGTGAGGGGAGATATTAGATGTGAGGCCTGGAGTTTCAAGGGACTGTACTGAACAATGTGCCAGGCAAAGATAGACTTCTTAGCACTTTTGTTTCAGTGGTTTTCCTGGGGAATAACTAGGGGGAAGCAAAAGCAAATTTACCACTGCTGGTTATGCAAAAAACAGCCTTTTGAATCTATGCCCTGAAGCGTGTGGGACTGTCTGTTGATCACCTTTACATGAGGTCAAGATCAAAGGCCCAAGCTGGATAAAGGACAGACACAGCTATTCATGGTTGTTCTGGTTCTGAACCTAGACAGCTCTGAGCTTGTAACCACTGGGAAAACCCAGTAGTGGGTTCTGAAAGATGGACACCTTCCAGAGTTGGGGTGATCCTGCTAAGCTTTTTAGCATCTGTGTAAGTTTTTATCGTTTTTAATATGTCATGCTTTCACTTTAAGAATAAATGTGCTTGTTTATAAAGAGCTGTGTGGTAACTTAAAACTGTGGGTAATTATGCTGATCGTTTGCTCTGGAGAGAAAGCAAAGTGTGGATGCTGGCCTTTTAGGGAGTCTGGCCTGCTGGGATATCATGGTGTAAGCAGGGAACTCTGCAGTGTAGAAAACCCTGTATAACTGTGCCCAGTGGGTCACAACTGAGAATACCAAATTCAGGACAACTGCTGAGAAATAGGGTAGATACACCCCCAAAACTGGTATTTATTCCCTCATAAGATATACCAAATCAGAAACAAAAGTACACTTCTGTTTCACCACACTGGCTAACAAGAGGTCAGAAAAGCAGTTTTCTTAAGTATTCCAGTCCTTGTATCACCACCAAAACAGTAGACTAGGGGTCAGCAACCTTTGGCACATGGTCCATCATGTCCCTGCAGCCTGCGTCGCTTCCCTCCGCTCCCATTGTCTGGGAATGGTGAACTTCGGCCACTGGGAGCAGTAGCATAGCTAAGCGGGGAGTGGCCTCTCCCCCAGTGAGTACAAGTGGTGCCTTGTCAATTTCTTGGTGCCTTTTTTCTCACCTGGAGGAGCCATAAAAGCGCCACCCGCTGCGGCGCTTTTATTTTACTCACCCGGCAGCGCTCCGGGTCTTCGACAGCACTTCGGCGGCGGGACCTTCTATTGTTCCGGGTCTTCAGTGGCATTTCAGCGGCGGGACCTTCAGTGCCGCTGAAGACACCTGAAGCGAGTGAAGGGCCCGCCGCCGAAGACCTGGAGCGCTGCTGGAGACCTGGGTGAGTAAAAGCGCTGCAGCAGATGGCACCTTTTTATTGCTCCCCCCGTTCCCTTCACCTGGCTACGCCACTGACTGGGAGCTGTGGGGGTCCATGCCTGCAGACAGTCAACGTAAATACAGCATCTCACGGCCCACCAGCGGATTACCATGATGGGCCGCGTGCACTAGACTTACAGATTTAATGGTACATTAAAACCAGTTTAATCAAACAAAGGGTTCTTCTGATCCCAAAGGACCAGCCACACACTCAGGTCAATATATCACACAGATCTTACCTAATAATCACGTTGTTGCTAATCCTTTAGTATCTTTATAAAAAAAGAAAGGTGAGAGTTAATATTGGTTAAAGGAATCAAATGCATACAATAATTGAGAAGTTCTTGGTTCAGGCTTGTAGCAGTGATGGAATAAACTACTGCTCGAGCCTCTTTTCTGCTCAAAACTCTGGACTATGGACTTATACTAAGGGGAACATTTTAACCAAGGGACTGAGGACCTTCCAATGATTTCGAAGCAACCAGAGACTTGACTTAAGCTAGCAGTTTATTCCATCACTGCTACAAGTCTAAGTTTGTCCTGAAGTTAGCATTTTTAGTTGTGACCCATGGAGACAGTTATACCCTGCTCCGGAGGAACAGTGATGTGGGTCTCTGCTCAAGAAAGGTGATGGCTGAGGAGCTAGGGTGGATGCCCTCAAGGGAACATGGAGGGGGAACAGTTGCCGTTATCCTGAACTAGGACAGCAAGCACTTTCAAAAATCAAGCTATAAACACTGCAACTAAACCATCTCCCTGCCCCTCCCAAAAAGCACTTAATGGTGCTCTAACTTTAAAGTCCACTAAATTGTTCACATTTTTAGTATATAAAACGCTCATTTCCTCTTACAACTTGCATAACAAGTCATTGTGTGATGTGATAGCACATCCTAAAAGATGGAGTTTATAAATGTATATTTAAACATTCCAAAAGCTCATACAGTATTAGTAAAACTATTATGAAAAAGCAGCACGTTTATATGCCCTGTAGCTATTGCACATGCTGTATAAATACTGTGGCTTCAAAACCTTGTTACTACCAAAAGGCACTGGCTCACATAAAGGAATAAAAATTCCCCTTTATAAAACTAATTCTTTTTATATATATATGTAGAGGTTTGCAATAAAAGCACATCTCTCTGCAAATTGGTTATGTATGAGGGATGTTGACATTTTTTATACCTGACAAGATAACTACCAAGTTTCATACTCAGTATGGTTTCAAACTAGGCTGAGTTATAACCCCCTGGAAATTGGGGTTCCTACAGAAAGCATTGACAGGCCATTAAGTACAGTGGCACTCCCAGAAGCCCCTCTAATAAATTAAAGATATATTCACACAATTTTTGAAGCTTGTAAAAAAAGAATTCTGTGTACTCAATTCAACTGAGAAGTCATTGTGTAGTTTGCATCTCAGTTTGCATTTGGATTTATGGAAAATGATAGGGTTGGTATCCTTCTGAAAGAAAAAATATTCAATAATAAATCCCCAGTAATGTTTATTAGCTTTTTGTGGCACAAATTGAAAAGAATCTTGTCATTTTTTCCCTAGTCTGCTCTCTTCAGTAATAAATGGTAGAGCAAAGTCACTTAGAAAACAAGAGCACATACTGAACTTATAAAAATCAGCTTGAAACTTAAGTGTTTTGGCCTCTTCTGGATGAAGTTGAGGCCAAATGGTGCCTTGAGTTACAGCTTTACATTGACTTAACTAAGGGAAGCTTAGAGCAGAATTTGGTCTTTGGGTATCTTGCTACTATTAACAAGGGTTTGGAACTTTTTAGACAAGGGATAATCATGGTCAGCTGAAAATCGAAGGAATATTAGAAACATGAATTCCATTCTTTTCACATTTCTCTGATAGTTTTTTAGCTCCTCGAGAACTTCTCTTGCTTAAACCTATTGAAAAGTAAAAAAGAGGTTGAATCAATATTAGCCTCAGTGTAGAATCCTGCCATCTAGATTGCAGTGCAGAACCATGTCATTTCTGCTTAGAATCTAACAGCAGGTAGTAAGTACTAAGTCAGGATCGCAGATCTAGTTCTGTGGATAAGGACAGTATGGAGGCTCATTGTGATAGCAGGGGGACAAAGTACTGCATGACTGCTGCCTTGCTGTCTGTGTTGTCTGGATATAAAAGTAGGAGGCAATGGAGCTACTTTACACCAGCAGAGGATCTGTTTTTTGGGTTTTTTTTGGAAAATGCAGCTTCTCTTACCATCTTCCTTAAGCAGTAAGACTACCTTGCACATTCTGAAAGCTTAAAAAAAAATGCAAATCTAGAAAATAGTAAAAGAGAGCTAGATCTGTCTACAAATAGTTTATGGTACAAGGTCTGACCTTCCAGTTTGTTCCTTGTTAGTGCTGTAATCAGCTGCATTGTGATCAATGACGTTCCAGTTGCTGCTATGGTGATGATGTATGTTCTTGATTACTCAACCGATAGAAAATGGTTCGTTAAATGATGCTGTCTGATAACATGGCAAAGACCGTTTTCTGGCTGTAAATAATTTAGAATTGTTATATGCAGTGTTGTTGTAGCCATATTGGTCCCAGAATATTAGAGAGACAAGGTGGGGGAGGTAATATCTTTGTACAGGACCAACTTCTGCTTTTGGTGAGGGAGACAAACTTCAGAGCTTACAGAGAGCTCTTCCTCTGTCCCTCTCACCAACAGAAGTTGGTCTACTACAAGATATTACCTCCCCCACCTTGTTTCACTAATAATTTAGAAGCCATTCTTTACGGAATAGTTATTTCAGTGTGTTTGTGGGTGAAAATGTTCAAGACAATAAAGATCAACAAGAGGAAAAGTTTTAATGGAGAAAGAAAAGCAGTACAGTTAGCATTTAATGATTTATTAATGGTTCATAAATATATAAACTAGATTGTTATACTAATATCAACAGATCTAGGCAGTTAAAGCCAGAAAATTGCCAGTATTCATGTGCTGAGAATAATAATAAGAAGAAAAGGCTGCAGACTCCTAACTCTCCTGAACTGCTCCTTGCTCACCAGTCAGGAGCAGCTGCCAAAGGGAGCAAAACATGGGTACAAAGGCTGGCAGTGCCCCATCTCTACATGAGAAGCACTGCCACGCTACCTGGGACACTAATTCCAGCAGGCTCTTCCTCACCTCTTGCACTTCGTTTGATGGTGGAAGAGGCCTCGTGGAAAGCCCTATAAAAGTCTTAGGCCTATAGAGTTCTTACTTTACACCTCCACACTTACGAGACAGGAGCAGCAATAATAGGATGTGAATGCTTTTGTGAACCCTTTCTTTCTGCAGAGCTGTAGGAGAAGGGAGCTGCAGACATTTGGGCACTCGTGCTACAGTGAGCATGCTCAGTAGAGTGAGTGTACATCTCTGCTTTACTGTCACAACACTGAAAGCTTCCTGCCCCCAGTGGAACCTTGAGATTACTAATTAGAAAACCAACTTTCTTTGTTTTCTTCTTTTTCTGCCACACTCCCCTTACTGCTGGGCCATGCTCTGCCTACCCATCATGCCCCTCTCAATCTTGTTAATCCCATACCCCTCTTTCTTCTTGTGTCTTCTCTTTAGTTTTTTCTTGCCCATTTTTATTACAGGGGGAGATGGTAAAGTCATCTAAAGATGTCCAACCTTTCCCATGATAAGACCCTGTTTTCAGTTGCTTATAATTTTACTGAACATCAACCATTTGGGCTGCAATTTTCCATGATGGGTGTTTGCCTCAAGGTGGTGATTGAGAAAATGTCAGCAAAAAAACCTGACATTTTTTTCTGAGAACAATGGCAAGGAAAGAAATATTGTTTTGCCCATGTTAAATATTCTGTTAGCTATTGTGTTGAAGTTCTAGTGCCTTCATGCTTTGGAACAGGGATTTGAACTTTGGCAGGGGAGTTGCCCTAGTGCCAGGGACATTCCTTTTCCTGTCTCTGTGAAAATCCACCCAAATTTGGCCAAATTACAAGCCTTTGAAAAATCTGTTTGCAGATGTTTAGTAGGGCATTGTTAGAGTTTAGCCACTAAGTTCTCCAAAGATGCCATCAGACTTGGAATGGTGCATCCCCTCACCACTCCTATCTATAACTGGATAATGCATGCATTATACCCAACAGTGACTGAGCATGCTTCTTCTCCGGGCAGAAAGTGCTGAGCTAGACTTAGTTGTTAGGATGAACAATTGCAGCAGGAGGGCATTGGAACTAAGGGCAGGAAGCCTCTCTTCTGTGCTCTCTATGCTCCTCCTGGTGGCTTCAAAGTAACCTGGAGGAGGAAGCAGCCTGACTCAAATTCAGAGGGGACAAAGTTGGACATAGGAAAAGAGGAGGAGGTTGGGATGAGGAACCCAGTGTAGGCAGGGGGTGGAGATTGGGGATTGCCTAGAGAAGGGATGAAGACAAGATGAACTGGAGGAGGAGGTAGGCTGGGCAAGAAGACTTGGATGTGGACCCTGGGAAGGGAGACTTGGACTGGGACATGGAGCCAGAGAAGAGGGAGGAAACTGGACTGGGACAAGAACAGGCTGGAGGGGCTGGAGAAGAAGGGGCCAGGCATTGGGGAAAAATTGGAGACACTGAGGTCTGATTTGAAAAACTATTGAGCACTTTCAATTGCAGCCAAAGTCAATGGTAGCTGTGCTTTTGACACATACTTGGAAAAATTAGGCCATAGGCATCTCATATTGGAAATGCCAAATTAGTGGACACTTTTTTGACCTTAATCTTTCTGTAAAAGGTGGGTGATAATGTCACTTAACATCAAAGGAGGGTTGTGAAAATAAACTTTTTGTGAAACATTCAGAAAATACAGTGATGAGCACCATAAAAAGAACAATGAGGAAATTTGTAATTCTGTATTCAGATCAGGATTTGAATAGTGTGCAGCAAAGAAGGCAGAGGGCCACACACTGAACAATGAGGATAAAACAAACTATCCAATAGGAGTTCATTCAGTGAGCATCTCCTGTCTTGTGCACTGAATGAGGCAGGGGTCCTGTAGAAAAGAATATTATTTGATCATGCATCAAAAGGCTTATGCACAACAGAACCAAATGAAGGTTGTACAAGCATACTTAATTCTTCCATTTCATAATTATTTTGCTTGATTTAGCATCTTGAATTGTAGGGGTCTTTTTTATGTGAAAAAGGAATATAACTCTTTATGGTTCAGGAATTAGTTAGCCTGAAACTGACAGGATTTAGGAAGAAACCTCTCTTGTAGGCAGGTTATTCCATAAATGTGCATCGTGGCATTTCTTGCAACTACATTTGAAGCATCTGGTATTAAGTACTGTTGGTGGTAGGATACTGAATAAGGTGGACCACTGGTCCAATACAATAGGCAATTCCTATGTTCCCTTATTTCTTGTCCCCATGTTCTTGCTCCTATAAGCTCATCCCCCAACCCTACTCTTCCTCTTGCCTTCCCCACTGTGCAGAAGCCCCAAACCACTTAATTTATATATTTTAATAAAGACAAGCATAACAAACAAGTCCCCCCAAAATGAATAATTTCCAGGCTATCTTGTTATCCAATTATATCATAATTTTATATGATTATTTGTAAATAATGTACAATTATAGCCTGATTTGAACTTGCAGCTACCAGGATTAGAAAGTTCTCTGAGTAAGCAGCTCAGACGTGAGTTCATCCCTTTTAAAATGAGCCCTGTAGCCATGGGTTTTAATACAAATGTAACTCTAGTTTAAAACAAAAACTTGCAAACCTCTCTCTTCAATTCTTCTCCTATGTTCCATGGAGAGTTCAATTGGAGCCTTCATTCATTAAGAATTATGGACCAAATTCTCCTTTCTTACATTGGTAAAAATCTGGAGTAATTTTCCAGTTATCAAAAGTGTTTTTCTGGAGTCTGTCTATTGTAACTGACAGCAGAATCTGACCATCAGTGCCACTCAATGAGGTGCCTTTTTTTGTTTGTTTGTTTTAAAATAGGGAGAGTACAATTTTTTTTTTTTTTTAGCTACTCTAGTGATTTTGCTATCTGAATGCTACTTGGTGTTTTATAATATTGTTGGACCTTTTGAACTGAGCGGCTCGTCGAAGTTTTATCCCTGTGGGTGTTCCAGTTAGAGATAGAAATTGGTCGTAGTTAGGTAGTGTAAACAAGGCCTGAGACCGAGAGACAGCAAAAAATGAGCTTTCTTTGAAGCAGTTTTGTTTTTGTCTAGAAAAAAATACAAAGTCCTGTGTCTGTGAATGCAAAAGTAATCATATAACAGGAAACAGATTCTTTTTCTGCCAGTGTCAAGAGAGCTTTTTTCATCCTGCACCCCTAACTCAAAATCTCTCCCCAGGTTTCTTCAGAGGTTAGCCACAGTGCTTTTAGCTGCTCTTTTTTGCTGTCTCTATGTCTCAGTCTTTCTTATCTGTTCTCAGTTTCTTTGTGATTTGCCCTCTTCCAACACATACCCAAAATAATACACAGCAAAAGCTCCTGGGCAGGTTAACACACATGGGTGAGTTTGCATCTATCAGTCTCAACCCAAAAAGATTTCACCCAAGTCATAACATAAGAGGAAAGAGAGCTCTTTCATGTTCGCTATTGCTGATGATTAGTGTGCTCCTGTTACCTAAAGATGAGGCAAGCACAATTAGGCAGCCACCTCTCTATCCCAGGATCTCCTTCCTAAAACATTTTTCTCTTTACTTAAGGTAATTTCATAGCAGTGAAATTTCCTCCAAAATGCCCTAAATAGTCCAAAAAACAACTTTAATGTGTTAAGCAGTGGGTATTTTAAAAAGATGCCAGTGATTAGGCAGAAAACTGTCTCCTTGGGCACTAAAATGAACTTAAAATATGTGTTTCAGCAGGATGTAATTACTGTGATTATAACAACTTTGCACAGCATCAGACAGAGCAGCCGAAGGAGCCCATGATGACCAGGGAATTGAATAAAATATGAATGATTATGGTTTGTAGATTGCTTAATGAGGTAAAATTTCAATCTTATATAAGATTCTTCTTACAGGCCACTTGGCTGATCGTGTGATGGAGCTCATGATGACTCAGTGCATCTGAAGTCACTACATCATATTTGATCCATAGACAAATTGAAGAATGCAGCTACTGCATTTTATGCCATATTATGTGTCCAAATATTTCCATCATTTTATCACTACTCCTCACCACCCCCCAAATAAGGGATTTAAACCCTCATCTGCAGTTGTATCCACACTACCAGCGCAAAGCCCCACTGAAGTCAGCGGAGCTATGATTCGTCTCCGTGATCTGCTCCCATGAAGCTAATTGCAGAATCTATGCCTTAAATGCTCAAAGCTATTAAAAGGATAGGACTTGTTAAGAAATTTTCCAGTGTGAACTTTGTGCACTAGCATAATTATCCTGCTGGGCATATTTCTGCCTTTTGTTTTCTGTTTCACTGTAGTAGCATTTCAATGTTAATTTGCAGGCCAGGTTAAGCCTGTTATATTGTACACTATCTAGTGAGTGCAGAGTTCCATTCAGCATATATTATAAACACTTTATTCCCAAGTAGCCAATGTGAAAGATGCAAATGTAGTTAATCAGATGTAAAGGGGGCAGAGAGAAAGAGAGAGGGATTAAGGATCGAGCAGGTGGACCATTCAGGAATTTTTATGAGTGACTCTAAACATTGTTAGTTGAAGGCATCCAAACAAAACTTGAATGTCATGACAATTTTCAAGGTCCATGTGGAAAATACAATTTTCCTCAGTTCATTGACTTCAATGCTAGCAGAGAGCATCCTGATCTGAGTTGCCAACCACAGCTTTCTTATGTCAGCACCCCTTATGAACAATTTGTACAGCTAATCTGCTGATGTTATTATTCCCCTTAGCACATAACAGAGATGCAGATGAACCCAAACTGAACTAGTCTGCACATTCTAGGATCTCTGGTGCTGAAACTGTTGTCTGCTATTTCATATATCCTGTGAGATGTAGGTATATGGATCGCAGATGGTATCTAGGTTTATAATAAATAGGTGAATTGTTACAGTATCATTGTAGTAGAGTATCAGGGTTCTGTCTAACTTTAAATTGTATGCTATCTGGCCTGTACGTTGTGGCACAATTAAAGCTGTATCATTAATTTTACTTATTGGAGAATTGTTATAACTGTTGGATAGTGGTATCCTCGCATGAGTGCCAGCAATTGCTATAGAAAAAGTTTCACGAGCTAAGAGTTTTTTATAACAGTCTCAAATGTTCACCTTTTAGGGTAACTTTTTCCAGGCTCGTTGTCTGCTAAAAGGTGAAAGCATTTGAAAAATGAGTAAAATGGCCTCCCTGGTCTTTGCCATCTCTCATGTCTGTGATTCTGTCCCTAACCCACTCTATAAGTGTAAGGTCCCCAAACACCACACAATTAGATTTAACCTTTGTTTATAAAAACAATCAAAGAAAATTTTTTTTGGCTATTAACATGTATGAAATTTTGGGAAACAATAGTTGTATTGATGAATACCCTTTAATCTTTTTCTAAGTTCATCAAAGCCAATCCTGACTGGAGGAGAGTAGAGCTACCATACAGTTTGATTTGATGGCACATCCAGTTAGTTTCAGATCACACAATACACTGTTGTATTGGCAGCTATAAAATAATATACAATTAATAGAAAAAAGAGGGAGTTAAAATTAAAAAAATTAAATCAGAAGCTAGGAATTGTAGAAAATTGAAAAGGGAAGCAAAGGGATACAAGGAGAAATCTCTGGTCAGCAATGTTAAGGACAATAAGGAGTATTTTTAAAGTATATTAGCAGCAAAAAGAATTCTAACAATGGTATTGGTCCATTACTAGATAGAAATGGTAGAATTATCAATGATAATGAAGAAAAGACAGAAGTGTTCAATAAATATTTCTGTTCTATATTTAGGAAAAAATAGATAACTCTTTCCAGCAGGATGTTAATATTTATGCCAATATTTGAAATCTGTAAATGAGATGAGCTGAGTAATTATAGGCCTATTAGTTTGTCATTGTTCCCAGACAAGATAATGGAGGGGGCTGATATAGGACTTGATTAATAAAGAATTAAGTGAGGGTAATGTAATTAATGAAAACCAACATGGGTTTATGCAAAATAGATCCTGTCAAATTGATATATTTTTTGATGAGATTACAAATTTGGTTGATAAAGGTAATAGTGTTGATGTAACATACTTAAACTTCCATTAGGTGTTTGACTTAGAGGATTGGGCCAAAAGAAACCTGATGAGGTTCAACAAGGACAAGTGCAGAGTCCTGCACTTAGGATGGAAGAATCCCATTCACTGTTACAGACTAGGGACCGAATGGCTAGGCAGCAGTTCTACAGAAAAGGACCTAGGGGTTACAGTGGACGAGAAGCTGGATATGAGTCAACAGTGTGCCCTTGTTGCCAAGAAGGCTAACAGCATTTTGGGCTGTATAGGTAGGGGCATTGCCAGCAGATCAAGGGACATGATCATTCCCCTCTATTCAGCATTGTTGAGGCCTCATGTGGAGTACTGTGTCCAGTTTTGGGCCCCACACTACAAGAAGAATGTGGAAAAATTAGGAGGAGTCCAGTGGAGGGCAACAAAAATGGATTAGGGGGCTGGAGCACATGACTTATGAGGAGAGGCTGAGGGAACTGGGCTTGCTTAGTCTGCAGAAGAGAAGAATGAGGGGGGATTTGATAGCTGCTTTCAACTACCTGAAAGGGTCCAAAGAGGATGGTTCTAGACTGTTCTCAGTGGTACCAGATGACAGAACAAGGAATAATGGTCTCAAGTTGCAGTGGGGGAGGTTTAGGTTGGATATTAGGAAAAACTTTTTCACTAGGAGGGTGGTGAGGCACTGGAATGGGTTACCTAGGGAGGTGGTGGAATCTCCTTCCTTAGAGGTTTTTAAGGTCAAGCTTGACAAAGCCCTGGCTGGGATGATTTAGTTGGGAATTGGTCCTGCTTTGAGCAGGGGGTTGGACTAGATGACCTCCTGAGGTCCCTTCCAACCCTGATATTCTATGAGTCTATGACTTGGTACCACATAGAATTTTGATTAAAAAACTAGAATAATATACAATTAGCACATCACACATTAAATGGATTAAAAACTGGCTGATAGGTCTCAAAATGTATTTGTAAATGGGGAATCCTCATCAAGTGGGTGTTTTTCTAGGGGTGTCTCATGTGAATTGGTTCCTGGCCCTACACTATCAGTGACCTGAAGGAAGACCATAAT
This sequence comes from Trachemys scripta elegans, assembly GCF_013100865.1. Lineage (NCBI taxonomy): Eukaryota > Metazoa > Chordata > Testudines > Emydidae > Trachemys > Trachemys scripta. Next base: position 83,963,703 of record NC_048306.1, read on the forward strand.
AGCATCATTGACAAAGTTTGCAGATGTCACAAAAATTGAGGGAGTGGAAAATAATGAAGAAGGCTGATACAGAGCAATCTGGATTGCTTGGTAACTGGGTGTAAGGGGCTAATATGTATTTTCATATGGCTAAATGTATACATGAAGAAACCAAAAGCGTAGGCCATACTCACAAGATGAGGGGGGAGGAAGGGGGAAGCTATCCTGGGAAACAGTGACTGGGGTGGCAGGTTTGTATAATTTTTGGTGGGACCAGAACTGGTCCAAGTCCCTTCCCCCCAACCTGCCTAAGGTTCTGGGAGGGAGTGTGGATGAGGGAGGGGTGAGGGCTCTGGGAGGGAGTTTGGGTGCAGGCTCTGGGCTGGGGGAGGTTGTTGGGGTGCAGGAGAGGGTGTGGGGGCGGGCAGGCTCTGGGCTGGGGCAGCGGGTTGGGGAGAGGGTGAGGGGTGCAGTGCTTGCCTGGGGCGGCTCCCGAAAGCAACTCACTCAGCCCTCTGGCAGCCGCTCCTAGGCGGGGGGGATCGGGGGAGTGTCTCTCCTTGCCACTGTCTGTACGCTGTGCCCCAGCAGCCCCCATTGGCCACAGTTCCCGGCCAATGGGAGCTGCAGAGTCGACGCTCAGGGTGGAGGAGCACGTGGAGACACCTGCTCCCCAGGGCCGCAGGGACATGCTGGCCGCTTCTAGGAACAGTGCAGAGAAAGGGCAGGCCGAAAGCTGCCTTAACCCCACAGCACTGCTGGTGGTGGCAGTGGTGACCGTGGGCCCCTGGGCCCTTTTAAATCGCCCAGGGGTGGCAGGCCGGGTTGGGAGATGCTCCTGGGGAGGCATGCAGGGGTGGCAGGTGGGGCAAGGGGAGAGACCTGGCCATGAATATTGGTGGGGCTGGGCCCCTGGGCCCTGAATATTCCTGGAGCATGGGTACCATGTGCCCATATAACTTGCTGCCCCGGTAGTGATTCTGAAAATGATTGATGGTGGATCTGAACAGGTGCTCTCAGTGCAATGCTGTGGCTGAAAGGGCTAATGCAATCCTTGGATTCATGAACAAGGGCATCTCAAATAGAAATAAAGTTGTTCGTTTTTTTTTTTTTAACCCCGTGTTTGACAGTGGTACAACCATGCTTGAATACTGTGTCCAGCTCTGATGTCCACAATTCAAGAAGTAGGTTGATCAACTGGAAAGAGTTTAAAGAGGAGCCCAGCACCGTATTATTGCCTAGGCTGACAAATTTTCAGGGGCGGAAGCTCCCCTCCATGCCCTGCCCCCCTGCTCCAGCTCACCTCCACCTCCTCTGCAAGTGTGCCGCAGCGTCCTGTTTCTCTCCCCTCCCAGCGCTTGCACCATGAAACAGCTGTTTCGTGGGGCAGGGAGGGAGGGGAGAGGAGGAGAAATGCCACGCGCTGGGGGAAGAGGCGGGGCCGGGGATTTGGGGAAGGGATCCAATAGGGGAAGGGAGGGAGCGGAGTTGGGGTGGGGACTTTGGGGAGGGGGTTGGAATGGGGGCAGGAAAAGGGCGGAGTTGGGGTGGGGCCAGGGCGGCAATTATTTCCCGGCCTAGGGGCGGCAAAATTATTAATCCGCCACTGGATGAGTCACGAGAATGATTAAATGATTAGAAAACATGTCTTATAATAGACTCAAGGAGTTCAATCTATTTAGCTTAACAAAGAGAAGGTTAAAGCGGTGATTTTATTACAGTCGATATCATAGCTGACAATTTTGATGATTATGCAGACCAAATATTTGATAATGGGCTCTTCAATCTAGCAGTCAAAGGTGTGATATGATTCAATGGGTGAAAGTTGAAGCTAGACAAATTCAGACTGGAGATAAGGTGTGCATTTTGAACAGTGAAGGTAATTAACCATTGGGACAACTTACCAGGGGTTGTGGTGGGGTCTCCATCACTGACAATCTTTAAATCAAATTTGGATGTTTTTCTAAAAGATATGCTCTTGGAATGATTTTGGGGGAATTTTCTATGGCCTGCATTATAGCGGAGATCAAACTAGATGATCACACTGGTCTTGGAATCTGTGAAGTAGTGTAATTTTAAATTAATATTTACCCTGTCACAGTATCACAAGCTTGTCATAAGATCACGTTGTAGGACTAAGAAAATATAGTATCTCAGGCTATGGCTACACTACACAGCTTTTAGTGACAGGGCTGTATCACTACAGCCATGTTGCTAAAAAGTGCGTAGTGTAGCTGCTGTTTGTCAGCTCTCAGAAAGCTTCCGCTCCCAACGAGCAGCATTAGTGTTGTTGGCAGGAGAGCGCTCCTGCTGACAGAGCTTTTCACACCAGTGCTTGTTGTTGGCAAAACTTTTGTCTTTTGTGTGTGTGTGTGTGTGTGTGTGTGTGTATGTGTTTTAACACCTCTGAAAGACAAAAGTTTTGTCGTTCAGTTGCCAGTGTAGATGTAGCCTTAGTCTGCGATGAGGTACTATGAGATAAATTAATGCAACCGTTACCTCTGCGGAGACATTCTCTTCATGGAAGAAAGCAGGAATCTGCTATGGCTCACACATCATCAGCAAAATTGTCAGCTAAGTTAAAATGGCATCCTTGATGGGCATGATGATGAAAGAAGGCTTGATTTTAAGATCCCCAATGTAATTTGCAAAGATTATAGCTAGATAAATCCTTTTAAGCTTGTAAAGTTAGAGAATAAATAAAGAATCCCTTGATGTCAATTTGAGAGAATTCCTTTTCAGAGCTGAATAACTTTAAGGTATAAATCACATACTCCTTATAACATATTGGAAGTAAGAAAATTTCCCAGCAGTGGTAGTCTGCCTGCTGTATGTAGATATTGGACTTTGGCAAGCGGTGGGTTGGAAAAGAGTAAGGGCTGGAATGTAAAGTTGGTTGACAGTTGTGATCTCTGTTTCTTGGGAAGTTCTGACACTTTGAAGAAATTTTTGTTCTGATTTGGAATCAAACTCAGAAATTTTCCTGTTGGAAGGAAATTCTGAACACTTTTCATTTTGGAAAAATTGAATTTGTTTTAGTTTGATATTTTCGTAAATGAAACAGCACATCTGACTGTCTCACCTCTGGGGGACTCCCCAAACTGCCTTGCCTCCAGCGGACTTTCCTAGGGCGCTCCCTAGACTGCTCCTGGGGTGTTGGGGGCAGCCCAGGGAGTTCTCCTGGAGTCCCCTGCCAAGGAGCTGGGAGCACTTTCTCAAGCTGAGACTCTAAGGGCATGTTTGCACAGCAAAGAAAAACCTGTGGCTGGCCTATGCCAGTTAACTCAGGCTAAGGAGCTGTTTCATTGCTGCGTAGACTTCGGGGTTTAGGCTGGAGCCCCATCTCTGGGACACTCCCACTGCACAGTGTCCTAGAGCCTGGGCTCCAGTCTGAGTCTGGATGTCTACATAAGAATGATACAGCCCCTCAGCCCGAGTGTGAGTCAGCGAAGACCATAGGCATGGGAAGTAGGGGTGTGGGGAGTGCTGCGGCACCCCCAGGTTTTATGCAGGATCCCAGCTGCTGGCCCCGCTCCTGGCCATGTGTGCAGGGTCCTGCATCACAGCTGCTGGCCCTGTACCTGGAGGTCCTGGCTGCCAGTCCCACATGCGGGGCTCCACTACTGGCCCTGCGCCTGCCTCCAGCTGTGGCCCCAGCCTTGGCCCCCTTATCCCTGTCCTCGTCCCCTCCTCCTGGAGACACGGCCCTGCTCCCGGCCTCGACTCTGGCGGGGCGTAGGGGGAGGGATGGAACAAGGTAAAAAGTTTGGGGATAGTTTTGCTGGCTTTCAGCACCCCCACTATAAAAAGTGTGCCAGCACAGGACAGCCGCAGTGTCTGGTTGCTGTGTAGACATATCCTAATAGTTTTCAGACTCCCTGCTGCAGAGATGGGACCCTGGCTCTAGAGCTGCTGCTACAGCCAGGGCTCCCAGAACTCAGTTTCCCTGTTCCATAGCAGTCTGGAAGCCTGGGGGTCCTTGAATCCAAGGCAACCAGTATTGTAGCTCTACCTTGGAACCACAGAATATGGAAGTCCAGGCTCCACAGCAGCAGTAAGTGGGAAGTCGGTTGAAGCCAATAGATTTCTACAAAACTTCTTGGTTTTGATGAATTGATATTTTCTGATGAAAAAATGTTGAGTTGGAAAATTCCTAACCAGCTCTAGTTGGATCAGAAGACTTCCTACTTGGCATGGACACTGAGGGTATACTTAATTTGAAGCTGAAAGGAGTAATTTCCAACTCAAGTAGACCAGCTCCAGCTCAGATCAAGCTAGCGTGCTACAAATAGAGTAGCTGTGGTGTCATTTGCCCACCAAATTGCTTTACGTTACATCATATAATGTGAGATGACAGTCAGGCCAACTTGACACATGAGCACAATATGATTTTGGGATTTCTAAAGACTTTTTTTCTGAAAACTTACTTTGCAAAACACAAGTACATTCAAAAATAAACAAACCAAAACATCCAATCCAATCCCATCCCTCCTTTCCCCCTCAGAAGCTTGGTTTAATGAAGCCTTAATGTTTAAAGGACAAAGAGTTACACATTAGGGTATTTTTCAACCTTTTGGCACCCTTTGGTTTTTGGATAAGTGAGTTACTAATAGTGAATGCTCATTATTCTGGCAGATCACTTTATTTAAGCTCCTATTGAACTGAGCAAATGTGACTTGGTGCTTGGTTGGCTAGTTTTCATCTGCTTTAATGAGCTACCTTTTCTTATCTTTTTCACTGCAAGATGCATCTTCCAAAGCCAGACTTTAAATCTTAAGGGACAGCACTATTGTCTGTTTACATGCTGAAGGCGTCCTCTGGAAAAAGGAGCATAAAAAGATGAAAAGAGATGTAGATAGTAATGTTTGACAAAAGGCTGAATGGAAGTTTGGGAGGCTGCTTTGTATAGCTCAGGGGCATAAGTTTCAGCTGCCTCTGCAAATATTGTTTGGGGATTATATATTTGTTTTTCATTTTTACTACTTTCCTACTGAGCCTTGGGAGTTGACAAGGCTTTGCTTGAAATGCTAGAATTGAGGAAAGTAGTGTCAACATTCTAGTGGTCTTAAAATCTGAATTTAATTGGAGGTTAATGTTCCTTTTTTTTCTTTTTCCAGTAAGGAAGTGGTGATGCTACTTATTGGACCTACTGAGCCTGACTGACCTCCACTTATGCCAGTTTTAAATCAGTGCAATTTTATTTGATTTCAGTAGAGTTCAATAGACATAAAAACCACACAAGTAAAAGGGGAACCAGATCTATTGTCTTCAAAGAGAATTATTGGTCCTGATTTTATACTGCCTAGTGGATTCATGTAGTCATTTACAACTGTGCAAAGAGAGTGCAAAATGACACCAAACCAGCATTCTCCAGGGACTCTTAGCGGTAGCAGCATTTTACGTCCCGTTTACAAAGGTGTAAAAGACTGCACAAAGTGAAAGGCAAAGAAGAATCCGGTTCCTAGAAGTCAGTTCTAGAATATGAACGGTGAGAGAGAGAGAAATAGAAGATGGAGAAATGAAAAAAATAGGCCCATATATATCCAGCCTGATTTTTTTTCCGCCACTGGAATGTGCATTCTAGTTTAAAGGGAAGAAACAGTAGTCCCTGCCAAGGGCTTTAAGGGCCTGCTCACATGAGTAAGAGTTTGCACTATAAAGTTGTTAGGACCTGCTCCAATGCCCACTGAAGTGAATGGAAAGACTACCTCACTGCAGCCCAGTACCACAGTTTGAGAACTGCTGCGCTAGACTTTTTTTTTAAAAAAGTGTATTAGAAAAATGTTTTGTGTTATAGTAAACATTTCCGGGTTATTTGTACCTGGACGCACTGAAGTTCTCTGGGAGTCCAGTAACTTAAAATGTGATGCCCAATGTGTATAAACAAATCCGGATCTATGATGGGTTTAAAAAATTCTGTAGCTGTTTGTTTTTGGATTGGGACCTTCTCCCAGGCAGCCAGGTAAGTGTTTGCCCATAGTCTGTTTATTTTGTTCTGATCATTGTCCTCCAGTAATCCAAATCTTATTCTGCGGCTACCACGTTGCAATGCTCTGAACTTTCTATTGCTCCTGGAAAGTGTTATCATGGAACTCGCCTTCTGTCTTGCAGGACGTGTACGCAAATTTATATTGGTGCCATTGTGTTCAGGATGCAACTGTAGGATACACAGCTGCCCCCTCCCCTTCCTGGACCTCAAGGGTATCATCTCCCAGAGTACTCAAGATATCTCAGATGTAAGAATGAGTGTGGGGTGCTCAGATTCTCCTTTTAAAAAGAACTAGCCAGTAGACCTATATTTGAAGTAAGTAATATAGGGAATCATCTACATTTATGTATTTAATCCTTATATGCATACTCTGTCACTACATATGTAATTATATTGACTGATTCAGTAGGGAATGGTGAATTGGGGCCCATATAATCTATCCATATTACTTATTTATAATGTATGCATCGTGTGGATATAAATATAGGCACACACTTAAGTAACACCCAGTAATTGCATTTTATAACTCTAGTTTGTGATAGGGTTTACACACCATTAACTATAAAAACTGTTTAATCCCTTTGTTTAATATTTACATTCTCTTTTATCATAGACACACATTGAAGCTGATTGCTTAAAGACCAAGGGTGATACAGTCAATCCTTACTTTGTTGTGCTGAATGGTGGTTTTTTTAAAACTTTGTGCATTTACACATGAATGGGCCATTGGTTCTAAATGGCAGAAGATCACAGTGAATTATATTCACTTTAGTGATGTGGTGTCAAACTCAATCCAGTGTAACATTCCACAACCTTTCAAACATAGGGAACAATTTTAATTATATCAGGAGCTGAACTTTTGCTTTCATCTTTTTGCTGAAAGCATAACTAGAGACGGTTAGGTACTTGATATACAAAGCCCACCAAACACATGTCGTAAATGCATGTGTTGTGAGAATAATTTCTGCATAAATGGGTAACTTGTACCAAAAACAAAAATGGGGAGAAAGCTAATGTGTTTGCTTTCCAAGGAAATAGCATGAAAAGTCGTTGCAGCAAGGTAGTTAACAGTATCATTTAGCAATGTCAAAGTCTGGTTTATGCTGGCAAAAATGGCACCTGTAATTCAACACTAATGTAGCTGCACCCATTTGTTATTAATCAATTTATATTACAACAGTGTCTGATAGTCACAACTGAACCTGATGCCCTATTAGTGCTTTGCACTCTACATACCCACATTGACAGATAATTCCTGCCCAGACAAGATTACAATCCAAGGCCTTGGTCCAGGAAAAGCATTTAAGCATATGCTTAAGTACGTTCACGGTTTCAGTGAGGTCAACTGGACTACTGATGTGCTTAAAGTTAATCAGATGTTTATGCACTTTGCTACAACAAGTCCTGTAAAGACAAGACAGACCATGTACTAGCAGCAGAAACTGTAGTGTAGACGTAGCTCTGTGTCCTCTAATCCCCTGCCACACAATGATAAAAGCTGACAAAGCCAAACCTGAGCTCTATCCATATTATAGCATCCACCATTGCTAGCACCAATGGACACATTACTAATTGTGAAGTCCAATTTTGGCAGTGGAGATGCAGCCCGAGGGAACAAGAGAGAAAAGTAAAGCTTAACAGACAAATGGCATGCAGGCTATTTTTAGCAGTTGTAGAATAAGTAGAGTTGTGTAAGCCCTCTTGATTTTGCCTTGTAAGGCAGAGCTGAAAAGTGAAGCAATATTCCTTATACCTTTTGCAGTGTAAACGATGCTAGGCTCCAGCATATTTGTTGTCATCCTGTGAATTTATCAGCCACTCTATTGAAATTACACAAAAAGTTCCTGCCTTTGAAAGGGAAACCTTTCCTGTCACAAATGCTTGCGAAACCGGGGCAATAAAAAGTGCTCTTCGTTGCCATTGCTAGTTTGTGTCACTGCAAAGCATTCCTCGCTTCCAGCAAAGGTGATGGCTGAATTGACACCTTTCTGTTGGGAGGTTATTTCAGAATGAGAGGCTGCCACTTCAGTTCAATTCTGCACAGGAAATGGCAGTCAGGGAAGCAGGTCAAACCACACATATAGGGAACAAGGTAGGGCCTGGTATGAGTGAAGGAGCATAGTGGTATCGGATTACAGCTTTAAAGAAGTAACACATAGAGAATCTCTAAGCCTGTATGCAGGGCCTACCTCTTATAAAACTGTTTCCGTAGCTATAATGTAGCACTTCGAATATAATTTATACAGCATAGTAAGAAATAGTAGTGGCACCTGGAAAAGGATAAGGATTTTTTAGTTTCTGTGAGTTCTGTGAAATCCCTATTCCATGGAAGTGGCCAGAAATAATATAGTACCGATTCAACCAATATCCTGTAGATTCAGAAACATCTGTGTGGGATTTCACTTTAGAAATGACTCCATCCCAGATTTGGAGAAGGGTCTCAATGATGAGCAATAGCCTAAAATATGTCTTACCATTTGCATATGCATAAATGGTTTGATGTTTTCAAATGTATTTCACTAAAGTATGTACTTTAGCTAAACTGTACCATTTGTTTATGGACAATTGACAGAAAACAAAATCTACTGTATCATTTTCTCCAGTCCAAAAAAATCCCTCAAGCCACCTTTACAGATCTGTTTAGGTATCACCTTGCAACCAATGGATGAACTTTTATCAATTACTTGATTGCTGATCATGTTTGCAATGTCATGGGTTAATTAACTATTCAAGCAAATATTATTTTCATGAATATTCATATGCAATGCATATTCATTATATGATCCTGCTCTTCGTGATATGCCACTTCTCCACACAGAATAAAGGGGGCAAAGCAGAAGCCACTTGTTGCAAAATCTGTTTCAATAATAAAATAGGTACTGTTCTGAAAGTAATTCCTGGCCTCATCTGAGAATACTTCTGCAAGGTACTGAGCACTTCGTGAGGGGTTGCTCATCACCTACACTCCATTTGACTTCTAACATTGATCCCAAATGTTTTTCAGCATTGGGTCCTGTAGGACTACTAAGGGAACAAAATAAAAAGACACAGCAGAGCTAAATGGAACTAAGATTTCCTGAAATGTGAATTCCATTTACGTCTAGAACTTATGATTTGTGAGGCGATTCAAAATTTGGCAAAATTAATTCTCCCTTATCTAGTTGTTTGTGTCTTCCTCTTTCACTGGCAAGTCAGCACAGATTGTCTGTCTTATATTTGCTATTACAGCAAGAGCATAATTTTGTTAGGATCACCAAATTGTTATTTACTGATTTTATAGAGTACTTTTCACTTGCATTAATTTGCTTTGCAGATTACTAGAGATCACTTTACCAAGCACAAAAATGCAGTGACATCTGGGCTGGAAGGCAGTAATCATGTACTGCTGCCAGCTACCTCACACAATAATGTAAGGCTCAAGGAATACAGGAGAGAGCTTATTCAACTAAAGAACCTGAGGAAATTGGGTAGGTAGAATGAGGAGCTGGCTTAGCTTGGAGACACATTCTTTGTCATAACAATTCAGACTGTCTACCCAGAGAAATGTTAAACTAGGGATTTTTTGAGTGTAATAGGTTAGGGAAAAATGTTAAAATGATCTTTAATCATTGGTTGGACAGCTGGGACATTTAAAATCAGCTGCATCTTGCAGAGCAGTATTTTCCCCTGATTTGCCTGATTGAACCTAGTTTGAGCCCTCAGTCTTCATCTTGGCTTGGGTAGTGCCAGCTACATTCCCAGCCATATCCATGATACAGATCTGTCAAGGGGCTGATTCTACAAAACATCATAGAATTTAGTAGTTTTACAAGCCACAGATCTGGCATTTAATCTCAGTCTTGAATCATCAGATTTTTTTTATTGACTCTGTTGGTGCATTGAAGGTTCGCAATGAGAGACCAAGGGAACAGAATGAAGGGATCTGAAATAAATATTATCATTTAAACCTGGCTTAAGGACTTCTTCAAAATCAATGGAGGCTTCTAAACATTAGGATTGTCCCCTAAATGGATCGAGAGAACTTAAAAGGACCTGTCTAGTTTATCCTACCATATTCTCCCAATATAAAATCAACCTCATTAGTAATCTTCATAATGGTCTGTGTTCTATTGGATAATCGTTTGGCAAGATTTACAATAATGACTAAAAACCTAATCTTACACTCATTGCAATCAAAGGGAGTCTTCCTACAGGCTTCCGTGAGAGTTGAACTAGGCCTGAAGTGGCCCATTGCTCCAATTCCTATTCATGTGAGTAATCCCTTTTGCTCTGTTAAAGATTGATTTAGTGAGCGAAGGTTGCAGGATCAGGTCATATGAACAGTGATGAGATGAAAGTTGCCAACATTCCTTAAGTAGGTTATATTTTTAGGGGATACACTGATAATAGTCTCATATATAGTATGTGTGAGATTTCCCAAATATTAATGCCTAATTGCAAACTTTCTGAAAATTAGTTTTTTATTCCCATGGCTAAACCATTAGTATCCTGTTGGCTAGAATCTTAATACCCAACAGATCCCTTTTCTGGTTATTTCAGTGGAAAGTTCAGATGATTCTCCTTCTTTAGGAAGTATAGGGAGACCTGTGTTTTCTATGATGTCAAATCAACTGTCTTTTTCGTTATATTGCATATAACTGGTTATAAAAGTGAAGGAATTTGTCTTCTATCCTTCTGGGCTTTGTTAGGGGTCCAGAGCTGGGTTTAATCTCAATAATTTTCCTTTTTCATTTTCTTTGTAGCCAAGCCAAAATTTCATCAGTGTTATTGCTTTTATCCTAATAACGCAAGAGGAATCTAATAGAATATTTAGTTACAAGCATCTATCACACTTTTGGTGTTTGCAATGACAATGATAATTTGTCATTAAAATAATATGATTTGTTACCCAGAGTACCTCTGATTCTTTAATTCAACTGATTATTTGCCTGCTTGTAGAATGACAATCATAAATTGTTAAAAAAATACATTTTCAGTACTCAGCATTTTGTGTTTTAAAAGGGGTGAACACACAATATTAAGGGGAGTGCTAATCAAAGCATAACTTCAAACAAGACTGAAGAAATGAGTATGCATATGTTTATAGTTTTGGTACTTTAGTATCTTTATTTCTGATCTCTTCAACTTGTTCTTTATTTTAGGTAGTAATATATAGGATATTCTATATTTTGAAGCATTACTGCAGGAAGCATATATTCTGATTTTGCACCTTGATTGAATTATTAATGAATTTTATTGTTTTTGAAATATGCCCATTAATCTACTAATACAAAAATATTCATAAAGTCCTTCTAATTCTAAAGCTCTTCATTTTATCTTCATTTAAATGTCAAGACAAGGTGATTTATCTTGAAAACAAACTTTAACATTAAAATTACATTTTAATGCTACATCCTGAAAAGTGATACATCAAACACAAACTAAAAATGCAAATTTTTCTTGGTGCCTGTCACCTCATTATCTGTGAAAATCCATAAAAAGTTTATATGCCCTTAACATCTAACACCAATAAGGATTAATTTACTTTCTAAAATCTTTGTCATACACACTTGGGAACATCTGTCCCTGATGTTATTCAGAAACATTCTGGATCAGCAGTTTAATAATAATTTACTTATAATCTTTATCCTTTCACATCTTGTGGTTTATAACATATTCATAATTTTACATTCCATACTCCAAGTTAATGGTTCAGAGTATATAACGGGAGCCTATTGTAATTTAAGGAATAGTCTTCTAAAATAAAGATGTACTGCAAATGCACCCATGCAAACATCATTTAAACCAGTGGGCCAAGTTTTGCTTTCCATTCCTCTGGTGTAAATCCAGAGTAACTCCAATTATGTTAAAGATGTTAACCTGGATGTACACAAATATAATTAAACATCAAATTTGTTTCAGTAATTATAATATGCGAGATTGGAACAACATTGCCATTGACTCTTTAATTTGTTATACAGTATATTACTTGTTAGAAATTATCAAAATATGGAAAAACAATTTATGGAAAAAAATGAAGTTTCAAAAATTCTTTGCAAGGCTTGAAATACAACAATTTTCATTTTACACAATTTTATGATTTTTTTTTCAAAATATTTCAAAATGTTGTTTTCCCACCTTTATCGTCTCCCATTTCCTACATTTTTTCCCTTTTTGCCACTGAGTTCAATAATATGAATAATGCTCCCATTTTTTTTCTTTCTACTTTTATATTTATTTGATATATAAGTTTTGCAAATTTAAGGAAGTTTTGAAAAGGGGAGTGGAAAAAGAAAAAGTAGGAGGGGAAGCCATCATACAATTCTTTTAATTCTATTGCATTCAGTGTCAGTAGAGTGGGGGGGGGAGGGAGAAAAGTGGAAAAGCAAAAATTCAAAAAAACTTTTTTTGTTTTTCTCTTTTTTGAAAGGAGAAATGAAATGTAATGGAAGACTTCAATATGAAGTCAAAAATAAAAATTAATTTTGTTTGTAACTTGCTGTAAAAATAATTAATAGAAAGTGATATTTTCCTATCTCTCTCTCTCTTTTTTTTTTTTTTTTTTTTTTAATAATTTTTGTAAAACCCTAGTTTTTGGCAGGAAAAATTTTTGGCTGAAAAATTTCAAGTAGCTGTAATACTGATGCTAATGAACTTGAACAATAATGTATTCATCTGCAGTACACTGAGGTGGTAAAGTCTTACTAACTTTTTTTGGTATTAAAAGGTAGTTGTAGAAAAGAGTGGTTAAAGGATCTATATTAGATTTGCAGCTAAGGAAGTTAAACCATTTGACCTCCACTTCTACTAAAATCAATGTGCGTTCTACCATCAATCACAGTGGTAGCTGGACTATGTCTGAACTAGTAGTGACGAGCAAACAACAAAAAGAGATACGTCTTAGATGTGCATTTAAAACATCAAATGCTTAAATAAACTCTCCAGACTTCAGACTCCTATTTCCCCTTCCCTCTTCACAATTCGGATGACCACTCTTCTTCTGGTCCTGTGGCGATTAAATGGACTCATAGCTCATTACACTGTCATAGAGATAATGGGATTAGAAACTATGCAACCTTTAAAGGTAATTTTGCAGGGCCTGGCAACACTGGCTGGTCCCTGGTTGCTGTTCACTTCATATTTTCTATGTCCAGATGCTACAACGAGGTCTGTACAATGGAGGAAGGGCTTAAGTTGACCAGCCCCTTGATGAATGCATTTCAAGGGAATAAGAAGGCTAAGACATATTATTCCATGATGGAGTTCTGGTCATCCTTTGTATGTTCTGGAGACTGTGCTCTTCAGCAACCTATGAAAACAGTGATCTTTTCTGGCTGGTATATGCTTGTGCAGGTTATTTCAGGTTGCCATGAGCTATAGCTGTGACACATCTGGATCTATGTGAACTTACTTGTATAACAGGTTTGTGGCAGCAGGAGGTCGCATGGTCATCAGGCCCTGGGGAAAGAGATCATAGATCAGGTCATGGATCTGTTAACTCTTTTTAACCTGAGTGGCTAGTAAAAATTCAGGACCCTGAGGGTGTTCCAGTTGGGAGCAGAAACTGATGTGGAGTCTTGTATTTTCTTTGTATGTTGTATGTAAATAAATGAGATTGCATCAAAGTCCTGCTTCTCTGAATGCTGGAGGAACCCCCAGAAACAAAAGGAGGGGAGAGCTTCTTTGCTTATAGCCCCAAACCTCTTTGGCCAGCATCATGCCCAGAAGTCTCCTCTCTTCTTCCAGGATCAGACACTATACTCATTAAGGCTGTCTTTCTCAATCTCTATCAGCACTTCAGCTTGAGCCAACCTCTCTCACACAAACAATACTCAGTCAAACCCTCTGCCCACATAGTGCTAGTTTCTGGGCAGCCTCCACTACACCTTGTTTTAAGAGAGGTTCTTTAACTGTCTCTTACAGCTAGCTTAAATAAAGGGCATGTTCACACCCATTGGTTTCAATGATCTTTAACCCAACTCATAAGAAGGTTTAACCCAAATAATTGAAGATCTAATAAAGTGTATCAAAGGAGGATCAAGATGGAGGAGGCCAGGGATAGATCCAAATATCCTTTGATCCAAGGACAACAGCAACAGGTGCATTCAGCGCTAAGGACGCTGTAGGTGACATGGCTGGCTTACGTTGGCCTGTAGCCAGGAAGTAAGTGAAAGTTAGAAATGCACAGTGTACATTTAAAATCTGTTTTAAGGCTAAGATTTGTCTTGCAATTCCATTGAGCTTTGCTAATGTTAAAAGGACATATTTTCAGAGCAACTGCCCATTAAACTAACAGGCATTATGGAAAATAGCAATGAACAGATTTTAAAAGCAAAGCCCTAGGTGGAAATACAAGACACATTATATATCAATTACATTCCATTTAATAATGGTGGCCTTTTAATTGCTTCAAAATATGGGCATATTAACATTATTAAGATAGAGCCATATGTTTCTTCATGGGACCTGACAATCAACTGATTCCTTCATGGACGTCATTATAGAAAATGAAGCAAACAATTCTGCTTATCATCTGTTCATTAGCCTTTATTACAAAAAGATGTAATCTGTCATTCCTTCTTTTTTGGCCGAACCCTGATCTAATTTTTAAAAATATAAACCTGCTTTCTATTTCCACTGAACGATTCAATACGCATTATATGAGGTGCAGTATGTTGTGGTTCTCTATGCAATTTTTCTTCAGCAAATCTAAATGAAGTTTTCATTTGGCTTTTAAGTTTCTTGAGACCTTGCAGGTATGGAGATAGTTTCTCCTCATTTTGATACAGCTCTGGCAGAGATTGAAATATCTTGTGATGGAAGAAAGGCAGGCAGAATTTTTATTGTCATTTGCTCAAGAACAAAAAAGATCTTCCTTAAGAACACCTGAATTAACTAAATTGACACTATTGAAAGAAAAGGTGAAAAGGGAAGGGGAGGGCGGGTTTCTTGGGAACAGAGCTTATAAAATTTTGTGAATATTCATCCCCTCTCAGGATGTGCCAGTCTCCCTCACCAGCTGGTGTAAGAATTAATGATGTTTATAAAAAGAAAATGTTTTTAAAAATAAATTTATTTTAATAAAGGTGATTTTTTCAGAAAAGTAACTTCTGAACTGGTTCAGGTTCTGTGAAGAATGAGTGCAGTGAAGTACTACATTTGGAAAGGGAATATTAACAGAAGTAGAATACATATTTCTTCACACAATGCACGGTCAACCTGTGGAACTCCTTGCCAGAGGATGTTGTGAAGGCCAAGACCATAACAGGGTTCAAAAAAGAACTAGATAAATTCATGGATGATGGTCCATCAATGGCTATTAGCCAGGGTGGGTAGGAATGGTGTCCATAGCCTCTGTTTGCCAGAAGCTGGGAATGGTCGAAAGGGGATGGATCACTTGATGATTATCTGTTCTGTTCATTCCCTCTGGGGCACCTAGCACTAGCCACTGTTGGAAGACATGATACTGGGCTAGATGGACCTTTGGCCTGACCCAGTAGGACCGTTCTTATGTAGATAGTATTTCCCATATTGCGTACCAAGTATAGAAGTGCATAGTACAAATTCTGTATGTAGAGCAGGGGTCTCAAAGTCCCGGCCTGTGGGCCATCTGCGGCCCAAGAACCTCCCCACTGCAGCCCACTGAGGAGAGACGCATGCAGCCACACCGCCTGCAATGTCTGCTGTGGACGCCACCCCCACAGCTCCCATTGGCTGGGGGAGAGGGACAGAGATACCATCATTAGTCGCCGGGCAGAGTCAGCCATGGAGTCAGCATCATTAGTTGCTGGGCAGAATCAGCTATGGAGGCAGCATTGTTAGTTGCCAGGCAGAGTCAGCCCTGGAAGCCGCATCACTTTTTTCCCACAATGAATATAAACAAGTCAAAATACCGAACACAACTATCTGATGCACACCTTGCTGCAATCCTGAAGGTTTCAACTGCTCAGTCACTGAGGCCAAACATCAACAAACCGACAGAACTGAAGCATTGCCAAGTGTCTGGCAAACATTAAAAACTCTCTGCCAGATGAATAATTGTATAAAGTTGTATGACAATTTTATTATTTCTAAGAAATTTGAAATAAAAAATACAATATAAATGTTTTCTTTTCTGAACACCATCTTCAGTGACATTATTGGCCTGCTGGGAGGATTTGAGGACTGGCACTGGCCCTAAGGTAAAGTGAGTTTGAGACCCCTGATGTAGAGGGTCACACTTTTGGTGCTCTAAGTTTTCAGAGTCAATTGCCAGGGATAACCATAGTGGTTGTATGTATTTGGATGTGAGTCCATTACTAAATGACGTAACTGATAGGTCTCGAACTCCTGCGATCTTGTATGCTTGGGATTAGTTTGTGTGTTCAGGGATGTAATATGGTGTTACAGTTCCCCTTGTTGGACACACATAAGACTGCTATGAGGGGTCCAACCACTGAATCCCACATACCCTCAGCTTGCTGAGACTGGGCAGAGTTTAGGCACTGTTTTTGGCTTTGGGTCCTAGGTGTGCACTCCAGGTACAGACCTTGTGTCTGACAACCCTCTTGGTAGTGGGGACGCTGCAGTCCAATTGTCTAGGCCTTGAAATACAAGATATACATAAATCTAGACAAAATAATAAACATACCTATCTGCATTTTCTTGCTTCAGGTTTCTCACCACTCTGGAGAGTTTTGTCCAAAGCCCCTTGAGCTGTCAAGAATCTTGGCTGGTCTGCAAGATAGCCTTCCCCCTTCTCCCCTCCCCCGCTACTAAAATCTGCCCTTTTTCTTCCCCTGTCCTGCCTGAAGCTTCCTGTGTGGCTCTGTGAATTTTTCCCTGACCCGCTCAGCCTCTGTGGTTTTTAATTTTCCACTCTGACAGCCTCCTGTAGAGAGGCAGGAAAAAACTAGATTTCACACGATTCAGCTAATCCATTGTCCCAAGGTGTTTCCACCTTAAGTTCTAATGACCCACGATTGAATCTGCTGTGGGAGGACATGGTGCAGCCCTTGTCAGCAAATGGATTCCACATTCACTGAGTCAGTCCATGACATAACAATATTTATAATAACTTCATAGCATCAGTCAGAATTCATAAACTGTGAACATCACAGGTAGTGTAGAGTGAAATGAACCCTGGGATAGAAGATTAGAATAAGGTCTAAGCCATAAAGGGGCTTAAATGGAACATAGGCTTTGAGTTGGCCCTCTGCTAAGGTTGAATTTAATTCACAGTAATAATAATAAATATTATCACAGTGCATGTGATGATGCAACTAGTAGTTGGTCCCTGTAATTTACTGTCAGCTGTGGCCTTTAGCGTAAGAGGTGGGAGTTTGTGCTTCTGATAGCATATGTCCTAGGTCTGATGGTGGTGGTGACTTTGTGTGTCCATGGTTCATTACACCAAGATTCCCAAAGCCATTCTGCACAGATGAACTCAAACCATTAAACTCTATTTAAAAATGTAGCAATTATACAAGAAACAGTAATAAATTTTGCATGAGAATAAGTATATTAAATTAAACCACTTTAGATAAAATGTAGGCCTATTTGCAGTATGTCTGCTGCGTGCCAATGTGATTCTCTGAACCCTGATAATATTTGAGATCCACATCCGTAATAAACAATGCAGTCTGTCACATTTTAAGTTGACTGATTTGCATTAATTTGCTTATCACTTTCTGTTGAAGTCAACCTCATTTTCTGATGTTTGAACAAGCTCGGAGTACAACATGTAAATATTGCAAAACTTAATCAGATAGTATTAGATTCTCCCAAGCAAACAAACTGCAGTTATAATCTCCGGATATTATGGAACGCCTATCTTTCCCGTCATCTGAATTTTGTGGAGCTCATTATAGCGAAGTGGATGAGGAGTGATTTATTCTCTCAGGTGATTATCCTAATTTAGGACATCTCTCTGATCAAACCTTGTAGAAAGTGGCTGGTTAGAAAATCATACAAGAAGCCAAATGTATTAATTAGCATAGGTAAAGTCCTATTTGTGTAAATGCAAGTATGCTCCCAAACCATGCCAAGCTCTAGAATATATTTTTGTATTGATTCTGCATGACATGTCAGAGGATTGCAGTGCTCTATTTCAGAGAGCAGTACAAAGTACTTGGAACAAGGGGCCAGGAGCTTGCACTAAATTAACTTTGCTGTTGATAACAGATACATTGAAAATGTTTTTAAAATTCCTACTTGGTACTGTAGATTTTTATAGTATTCATCATAATAGAGCTGCACAAAAGGAGCTTGGATTAAACGCTAATCACTCAGCAGAGAGCTATGTGCTCTGAGTATAGTATTGCATACACATGTAAGCAGATGACTGAGCAAAGGGGGGGAGCAAAGTGCACAAAAAAGGAACGCACTGGTATGGTCAGTTGGACACCAAACTACAGGCATCAGCAAAATAATGAATCTATGAGAAGCTATTAGTTAGCATGAAAAGAAAGCAACTTTCCTTGAATCCTATTCCTAAAAAGGATAGGATTCAAAGTGATGTCAGGAAGAAGAAAGGTAAAAAGAGTAAAACTCTGCTGGGATGAGAGGAAGTTTGGACTCTGAACCTGTCAACAAGAGAAGCAACTAGTGCTATTGTTTGGTATGCTTTATGATGTAGACACTTGTTCACTTGGAGCTGCAGGACAAACTGTGATCAGATGATAGTGGCTGTCAGTTGCAGCTCACTGTAGGACAGTTTTGAACAAATGACATGGGGATGAAAGGCTAATTATTGCCAATTCCCTATGCTGATTAATAAATAATGTAACAAGAGTTTGAAATACTAGATCCTACTATTTATTTTCCTGATATATTATAAACCATCATTGTGGGGTCAATTATGCTGCTTTATATGCTTATTTTGCTGCTTTTAGTTTATTTCATATATTGTATGATAAAATCTTAGTCAATGACTCTCATCCATGTAACAATACTATAGACAAGGGGTGTAGCATTGAATCTGCCAGTCTATATATAATTTTATATTCATTTGGATATTGTCACTGAGTAGGGTTACCATTCATCCAGATTCCCCCGGACATGTCCGGATTTTTGAACTAAAAATAGCATCCGGGGGGAATTTGTTAATGTCCGGACTTCCTTCCCCCCCCCCCCCCCCATGCAGAGCACACGCGGCTAACAGGGCAGCCGGATGGTGCCACTTACATGGGGCTCTGACAGCGAGAGAGAGTCCCTCCTCCACTTCCCCCTCCTCCCCATGCGGCATAGCTCACTCCCTCCCTCCCTCTCTGCATTCACCTCCGGCAGTCTGGAGCTCCTCCCCCACTGCTGCCCAGCGTGCGGGAGAACGGCTCAGACAGTTCCTGAGCAAGCTCACAGAGACATTAGGCGAACCGAAGGCCAACGACAAGGGGGCCAGGGGGTCGGAGAAGGGACAGGGAGGTTCTGGAGGGGGCAGTCAAGAGACGGTGGGGGGAGTCAGGAGTTCGGGGGGGGCTTTCTGGGAGGTGTGTGGATAAGGTTTTGGGCAGTCAGGGGACAGGTAGGGGGTAGGGTCCTGGAGGGCAGTTGGGGGGGG